>NC_139002.1:58146369-58342678 GCF_964374135.1 Grampus griseus
AGTAGAAACAAGGGATATTTGCTTAGTGTTGGGCATGGAGTTAAGTTAATAGCATCCATTTGTGGGATGGGGATACAGAGTGTGATGTTTGTTCTGCAGAGCCTTGGGCTAAAGGGGACAGTCCTTTGCCCAGAGCAAATATGAAAACTACTCAAAAGTACAAAGTGCCACAAAGTAGGATGGTGGCACTTTGAATCTGACAGTATTGGAGGGCAGTATTAAAATTGGGATGCTGGAGTCTCGGGCAGAGGGGGTCTTAGTAGATTGTGTGTGTGTGTGTTTCCTGCCTGTGATGATCTAGAACTGTCATTATTTTGCTTTTTCTTTTATGGGCTGCATTGGGGCATGGTTCGGAAGGGAGTGGCTGTGGAACCAGCTACATTTAATTATGTACTTTTTTTTACAAGAATGCTCTTGATGCTTTTAATCTGCTATATTGGTTGTATAGTATGTCTGCTTCTAATGTGGTTCTGTTCAGTTGAAATCTTAGGTCGTCAGGACTAGCCTGAGTAGTTATCTTTGTCAACTTCTATCTGCAATATTTAATATAGTATTTTATGCTGTGGTATAGTGGTTAAGGGCCTGGGCTATAGAGTCAGACTGCCTGAGTTTGAATTCAGTCTGAGTTAACTAGCTATGTGATCTTGAGCAAGTGGGTTGGCCTTACTAGGCTCAGCCTTCTCATTTGTGAAAGAGAGGTCTAATAGTTGGGGTTATGGTCAGGGTTAAGTGAAATAATGTGCTCGCTCATAGTAAACACTCATAAACATTAGCTATTATTATAATTTTACTTGAAGTAACATTACCACATATGCCTAGCTTATTTATTTATTCATAAATAAATAAATTGTGGTTCATAAAATTTACCGTTTTTTAAACTATACAGTTCAGTGATATTAAGCACATTAATATTCTTGTGCAACCTTCCCACCATCCATCTCCAGAACTCTCTCCATCTTGCAAAAGTAAAACTCTACACCCATTGAACAACCACCCCCCATTGTCCCCTCCCCCAACTCCTGGCAACCACCATTCTACTTCCTGTCCCTGTGATTTTGACTACTCGAAGTGCCTCATATAAGTGGAAGCATACAGTATTTTTCTTTTGTGACTGGCTTATTTCACTTAGCATAATGTCCTCAAGGTTCATCCATGTTGTAGCATATGACAGAATTTCCTTCCTTTTTAAGGCTGAATAATTGTATATATACACCAGATTTTGCTTATCCTTTCACAGTTAATGGATACTTAGGTTGCTTACACATTTTAGCTATTGTGAATAATGCTGCTATGAACACAGGTGTACAAACATCTCTTTGAGACCCTGCTTTTAGTTTTTTTGAGTATATACCCAGAAATGAAACTGCTAGATCATATGGTTATTCTTTGTTTAATTTTTTGAGGAAACATTATAGTGTTTTCCACAGCAGCAATACCATTTTACATTTCCACCGATGGTGCACAAGGATTCCAATTTCTCCACATCCTCACCAACACTTGTTATTTTCTTTTTTTTTTTTTTTTTTTTTTGGTAATAGCCATCCTAATGAGGGTGAGGTGGTATCTCATTGTGGTTTTGATTTGTGTTTCTTTAATGATTAGTGATATTGAGCATCATTTCAGTGCTTATTGAGCATTTATATATCTTCTTTGGAGAAATGTCTGTTCAGGTCCTTTGCCCATTTTTGAATCAGGTTTTTGTTGTTGTTATTGTGAGTTTTAGGAGTTATCTATATATTCTGTATATTAATCCTTTATCAATATATGATTTGCAAATATTTTCTTCCATTCTATGGGTTGCCTTTTTACTCTGTTGATAATGTCTTTTGATGCACAACAGCTTATTTTTTAATATGTATGCAGGTTTACTTAAATTTTACTTTTATTTTTTATAAATTTATTTATTTTTGGCTGTGTAGGGTCTTTGTTGCTGCGTGCGGGCTTTCTCTAGTTGCGGCGAGTGGGGGCTACTCTTCGTTGTGCTGCACGTGCTTCTCATTGCAGTGGCTTCTCTTGTTGCAGAGCATGGGCTATAGGTGTGCGGACTTCAGTAATCGTGGCAGCCGGGCTCAGTAGTTGTGGCTCACAGGCTCTAGAGCGCAGGCTCAGTAGTTGATGGTGCAAGGGCTTAGTTGCTCCGCGGCACGTGGGATCTTCCCGGACCAGGGTTTGAACCCTGTCCCCTGCATTGGCAGGCAGATTCTTAACCCCTGCACCACCAGGGAAGCCCCTTAAATTTTACTTTTAAGTTAACAGTAGAGTTGACCTTTCTGTGTCAGAATTTAATAACACTTAGATTTGTGTAATCACTACCACAGTCAAGGTACAGAATAGTTCCATCACCCCAAAAAACTTCCTTTTCACAGCCTAGCTTTTTAATAAGTGCTTTTGGTGGTATCATTAAGATGTCTTGTTTCAGGAATTACCAAGGTCAGTTACAAACCCGTCTGAAGTGTGTATGGTTCTTGATTGGTTTACTGGGGAATGCTGTGAACTTTTTTTGTCTTTCTCTCTTTCTTTTTTTCTCCCACATAGGTGACCTTGGGAATCAGATCCAGCCAACTCTGTTTTCATGTAGCATAGCACTGCTGACCCAGTAGTTAAACGCAGGGATATTGGATTTTGTGTTATACAGTTTTGATCATCATTCTGTTAATCTGTGATTATAAATCTGTGTTCTTATGACCTCTTAGTTCTTAGTACTTACTTTTATGAGTAAGTGCTACAGCTAGGTCTTAATTATGCTTACTAGCAAGAAGTTGGGGATGAGCGGTGAGAAAGAGCCCTAGATTTGGAGATAGTGAATGCAGGACCAACTCCTGGCTCTGATAATTTACTATAGGTCTGAAATCATTTATTTATTTGGCTGCACCATGCGGCATGAGGGATCTTAGTTCCCCGACCAGGGATTGAACCTGAGCCCCCTGCATTGGGAGCGTGGAGTCTTCACCACTGGACCATCAGGGAAGTCCCTAAATCATTTAACTTTTATGAGCTATGGATTTCTTACCTGCAAAATGGATGAGTTGATAACTCCTGTCTCACAGCCTTTTTGGTTGTATTGAGTAAAATAAAGTGAGAGTTATCTAGCCTTCAATAAATGTTAACTTTTCTTTTTCCTTAAAAATTTTTTTTTATTTACTGTTTTACAAAAACTATTTTAATTTTTAGAAATTCCATATATTTGGCAACCACAGCCAAGGCCAGTCTCATCTGTGCTTGGCTTTTATAAGCTCTTATTTTATCTCCTAATGCCAAGGACTTGTTCAAAGTCTGTCTGAAGATGAGCTCTGGTGAGCAATTTGATAGCTGCTGCTGTGAGATGAAAATCCTACCCTGAATAAATGTTAATTTGAATGTGAATGGTAAGAATGTTGACAAATGGAACCTGAAATAAACACCAGATTATATTTTTAAAGTTTTTTTTACTTTATTGAGCTATAATCCATGTACCATACAATTTGCCCATTAGTGTACAGTTCAGTGCTTTTTTATTCACAGAATTGTGCAGCCATTGTCACAGTCAATTTTAGATCATTTTCATTACCCGCAAAAGAAACATGTACCCTTTAGCAGCCACCCATACTTCTCCCATCTCCACCAGCCCTAGGCAACCAGTAATCTATCTTCTTTTTTTAAAAAATTCCTTCCTTCCTTCCTTCCTTCCTTCCTTCCTTCCTTCCGTCTTTGTTGCTGCGCGCAGGCTCTCTCTAGTTGCGGCGAGTGCGGGCTATTCTTCGTTGTGGTGTGTGGGCTTCTCATTGTGGTGGCTTCTCTTGTGGAGCACGGGCTCTGGGCACACGGGCTTCAGCAGTTGTGTCACGTGGGCTCAGTAGTTGTGGCTTGCGGGATTTAGAGCGCAGGCTCAGTAGATGTGGCGCACGGGCTGAGTTGCTCCGCAGCATGTGGGATCTTCCTGGACCAGGGTTCAAACCTGTGTCCCCTGCGTTGGCAGGGGGATTCTTAACCACTGTGCCACCAGGGAAGTCCACTAATCTGTCTTCTACAGTAGGTTTGCCTATTCTGGATATTTCATATAAAAGTTATCATATAGTAGTTGGCTTTTTATGACCAGACTTCTTTCATTTAGTATAATGTTTTCAAGGTTCATCCATGTTGTAGCATGTATCAATACTTCATTCCTTTTTACTGCAAAATATTCCATTGTATGGATATACCACATTTATTTATCTATTCATCAGTTAATAGACGTTTGGGTAGTTTCTGCTTTTTAGCTATTATGAATAATGCTGCTGTGACCATTTGTATATGAAGTTTTTGTGTGGATATTTGTTATATGTTTTCATTTCCCTTAGGTAGAAGAAATGAATTCTAGGAGTGAAATTGCTGGATCACAGGGTAATTTTATGTTTAACCCTTTGAGGAACTTCAGACTGTTTTGTGAAGTGGCTGCACCATTTTATTCCCCCCAGCAGTGTATGAGGGTTCCGGTTTCTCCACATCCTCTCCACCACTTGTCTTTTTTGTTTTGGTCATCCTAGTGAATGTGAATTGAATGGTATTTCACTGTGATTTGGTTTGTATTTCCTTGATGGCTAATGATGCTCAGTATCTTTTCATGTGTTTATTATCCATCTTATTACTATTTTTATGTACCTCTCTATGTTTTACTACCTAGCTAGGTAATATACTTCTTTAATCAGATGGTGCTCTGTACCTAAAGGTGCTTATTAATACTTACTGATTTGTTAGCTGATTATAAGAGGATCCCAGAAGAAGAAAAATATGGCTTCATTTTACCATTCTCTCCTTTTTAAATTACTTCTACATTATCACTAGTTGAATTGAAAGTCCTCAGAGAGGATATCCAGAATTGAGAGATTTTCATTTGAAAATAATATTTAGTCTGTTTAGGGGAAGACTAGATTGAGGACATAAGATATTAATTACAAAATAATTAATGGCTAAATTGATTGCTGGTATGGATTATAGAGCACATACAATCTTGGCACTGGGGATATAGCAGTGAATAAATTAAAGTCCCTGATTTCAGTGGCACTCTAGTGGGCAGAGATATGAAAAATTAGGCAATGTATGGGGAAAGGGAGTTATTGAAAAGGAGTCTGTTTTACTTTTATTATTTTATTTTATTTTTGGCTGTGCCGCACAGCTTGCAGGATCTTAGTTCCCCAACCAGGATTGAACCTGGGCCTCTGGCAATAAGAGTGCCAAGTCCTAACCACTGAACCGCCAGGGAATTCCCAGGAGGGGTCTCTTTTAGATATGATTGGTTGACCTAGGCCTTTTTGGTGAGGTGAAATTTGAGAAGAGATGTTATGAAATAAAGGAACACGTCATATTAATAGTTTGAGGGAAGAATGCTTTAGGCAGAGAGAACTGTAAGCATTAAAGCCCTGAGGTGGGGTTGTGCTCAGTTTATCAATGAACAACAAGGAGGGAAAGAATGTTCCTGCTGTTCACATTAAGGAGTCCAATGCTTGCGTATTCTTGGTCTTTGCTTTTGGCCACTTCAGAGTGGTTCCCAAACAACATGAATGTTGGTGTTAAAATTTAATTTTACTGCAGTGTGGCTGAAGTGTAATGAGCAGAGGACAGTGGTAGTGGGTAAGATCAGATAGGTAGAGTGGATCCAGATTACATGGTGTCTTGTAGCCCATGGTAATAGCATTTATTTTATTCTGGTTGAGATGAGAAACCATTGCAGGATTTTGAACAGAGTAGAGTGACATGCTCTAATTGAATTTAAAAGGATCATTTTGGCTTCTGAGGAGAGAGGGATAGGGGATGGATAGGGCAAGGGCAGAAGCAGGGGAATCAGATAGGAAGCTGTAACAAGAGTTAGGGAATGAGATAAAGGAAGTTTAAGACAGTGTGGTAGCAGTAGAGGTGGTAAGAAATTGTTGGAATCAGGATATGTTTTGAAAGTAGAGCTGACAGAATTTGCTGATAGATTGAGGATTATGAGATTAAGAAAATAGTCAATGGAAGGTTTTTGACTTGAGTGACTATAAGATTGGAGTTGCTGTTTTCAGAGATGGGAAAGACTGGCAGGTGCAGGTTTGTAGAGGGGGGTCAAGTGTTTGATTTTAGACATATTACATTTCAGATGGCTGTAAGACAACCAAAAGGAGATGTTGGGTAGGCAGTTGGATAAACAAGTCTGGAATTCAGAGAAGTCCAGGTTAGAAATGGAAATCATTAGTATATGTAAAGTCATGGAGTAGATGTGATCACCCAAGAAATGTGTATAGATAGAGCAGAGAAGAGATCTGACATTTGAGCTCTGGACATGCTGACCTAGGTGGTGGTGGGGCGGGGGTAGGGTTGAGAAGATCAAAGGATCAGCCAGTGAAGTACAAGAAGAATCAAGAGAAAGTGGAGTACCAGAGGTCAACTAGTTTGGGGGGTAATGGCAGGTGTCCCAGCTTGGTTGCCTGGAGACCTAGAGTCTAGTTATTTTTCGGTTCTAAGTAACTGTGGGACATTGGACAGTTCACTTACCTTTTTGGGCCTTAGAGTGATCTCTGAAGTGAAAGCCTTGACTAGATTGTCTCTAAACTTTTTCTCATTGTCATAATTTCTCATCATATATTTATATAACACATTATAGTTTGCATAAAACATTTTCATGTGTTTATTGGATTTAATCATCATAATAGATCTATGGGCCTTATTTTTTTATACCCACTTTACAAATAAAATTAAACAAGTTTAGAGACTTGTCCAAAGTCACACAGTCATAGTCAGTTAGAGACTTGAACCCACGTCTGCCTGATTGCAAAGCCAGTGCTCCTTATGCTATGTAACAAGTACTTTTTTTTTTTTTTTTTTTGCGGTACGCGGGCCTCTCACTTTTGTGGCCTCTCCCGTTGCGGAGCACAGGCTCCAGACGCGCAGGCCCAGCAGCCATGGCTCACGGGCCCAGCCGCTCCGCGCCATGTGGGATCTTCCCGGACCGGGGCACGAACCCGTGTCCCCTGCATCGGCAGGCGGACTCTCAACCACTGCGCCACCAGGGAAGCCCTATAACAAGTACTTTTTTACACTAATATTCTAGAGCTCTGTGATTTTGATCACAGAATTCATTCATTGATTCACTGAATATTTGTTAAGCACCTGCAATGTACTAGTCACTGTTCTAAGCACAGGGGATACAGTTGTGACCAAGAAAAAGTCCTTGTCCTCAAAAATCTTTCATTCTAGGGGCTTTCCTGGTGGCGCAGTGGTTGAGAGTCCGCCTGCTGATGCAGGGGACACGGGTTCGTGCCCCGGTCCGGGAAGATCCCACATGCCACGGAGCGGCTGGGCCCGTGAGCCATGGCTGCTGAGCCTGCACGTCCGGAGCCTGTGCTCCGCAATGGGAGAGGCCACAACAGTGAGAGGCCTGCGTACCGCAAACAAACAAACAAACAAAAAAACCAAAAAACTTTCATTCTAGTGGGAGAGACTGACAGTAAACAAACAAATAAACTAATAAATAATACAATTTTAGTGTCATAATAAAAAAATAAAGCAAAGTAAGGGAACAGTGTATGTTGGGAGGGATGATCAAGAAAAGCTTCTCTGAAGAGATGGCGTTTGAGCAGAGCCCTGAATGATCTAGAGTAGAAAACGTTGAGAAGATGTGAAGGTAGAGGAAATAGCAAGCAGAAAGGTCCAGAGGTAGGAATTTGCTAGCTGTGTTTGAGGAACCGCAAGAAGGCCATTATTGGTTAGACAGGAGGTTGACAAACAATGCATAGAGCTTTGGAATCATTTAGCCCTGGGGGGTCATTTCTGACTCCTGTCACTTAATTTGCTGTGTGACTGGGCAGAGTACCTGACTTTTCTGAGTTTTAATTTCCTTATATACAAAATGGAGATAAAAGAAAGGCTGTCTTGAGAATTAAAAGACAATATATGTACAACACCTAGAATGTTGCCTGGCACATTACTTTATTAAATATATGTTTACTGCACATCTGCTATTATCAGCTGTGTCATTAGACACTCATTCCACTATCATCTGGTAAATTCAGTTCGTTTTTCTCTGTTTTTTCAAGTTATTTTACTCTGTTTTTTCAAGTTGTTCTAGTCAGCAGATCTTAAAGTTCTATTCTTGTGCCTGGGCTCTGCTAGGCATTCTCCCTGAACTCACCTTTGTATTGAAAAATCAAGGAAGAAAGTGTTGGACTGAAAAGAAAATGATTTAGAAGTTGATGAGTAGGTACAAAAGTAAGGGCTTGGGATTCTGGTAATTGCAGCCTCTGATATATTCATTTATTATGGAAAGAAACTACCTGTGCATTTCTGTCATCTTTCCTCATCACTGAATGCTAGCTCTACTCCGGCACTTCCCAGCCAGGCTTCCTGCTGACCCAAACCTGCTTGCCTTAGGAAAATCAGATAGGAGCCAAGTCCTCCATCCTTATAAGACCATCTGTTTTCAGAGCCACAGCTGCTATCCTTACAATTGCAACCCAACACAACTGGAATGATTTATTCATCTCCAGGTAACATTTGTGCACCAGCCTTCCAGCAAACTATAGTATCAGCTTTACACTTAATGAAGCATCCAGCACAGGTGGGGAGCTGTACCGTAAAGGATGCTTCTGGCTTACGAATGGCTGATGGACAGGTAGAGGTAAGCTGTTAATCCTGAACGTGTGACCAGGGAGAGTAGAGTAAATACTGGGCAATAAGGGAGCATTTCTTGTCCAGTAAAGAGTCTCGATTGTATATACAATATTCCTGGAATTTCAAGATAATATAACTCATCTTTAAGTTAAATGTTGTACCGCTGTTGAGTTAGGTGAGAAAATTAAAATCCAGAAAGAGGAAGAAAGAGACTTCATTTAAGCTGCATACCAGTTTGGCACAGTTAAGTCTAGAACTCAGGTATTCCATTTCCCAGCCCACTGTTTACCTCCACATGTTTCATTGTGCAGTGAAAAACTTTAAAGCAAATATGAGATGGCATTATTATTTTTTGGCTCAGTTTATAACTTTCTGATACTGTGAACAAATCACAACTTTTGTCCCTCAACTAAATGACCGAGTTGCTAATTTTTTTGAACCTCTCTTCTTATATATAAAATGAGGATAATTAACACTTGTTCTGAATTATTTTATGGATTAAGCAAGGTAAAGTATACAAAAGCTGTTTAGGTTATTTTTATTAATCAGCAGATACTAAACAAATGCTAATTTGTCTTTTTCAGTTCACTTGAGCAGACACTGGTTAAACGTCTACTTTGTGCCAGCTCAGTTTCTAGACTCTTTACTTACATTATCTTTTTCTTTTTTTTAAAAAATAAATTTATTTATTTATTTATGTTTGGCTGCGTGGGGTCTTCTTTGCTGAGCGCAGGCTTTCTCTAGCTGCGGCAAGCGGGGGCTACTCTTCGTTGCAGTGCACGCACGGGCTTCTCATTGCTGTGGCTTCTCTTGTTGCGGAGAACAGGCTGTAGGCGTGTGGGCTTCAGTAGGCGTGCGGGCTTCAGTAGTTGTGGCACGGGGCTCAATAGCTGTGGCTTAAGGGCTCTAGAGTGTAGTTGTGGCGCATGGGCCTAGTTGCTGTGTGGCATGTGGGATCCTCCTGGACCAGGGCTTGAACCCTTGTCCCCTGCCTTGGCAGGCAGATTCTTAACCACTGCTCCACCAGGGAAGTCCCACATTATCTTATTTAACCTTTAGGTTCCTTTCTTTCTCCCCTTATTATATTTAGGATCTAATTGATACAATAGTACTCTTTTTCCATAACAAAATACTTCTATAGTGAAATCTCCGTAACCGAGCACAGTTGTTGCAAACAAGTGATTCTTGCTTTAGAAAAATCTATAGTGTTAGTATGAACCTGTGCTGATATCTGTGGACCAGTGCAGGTAGAGCTAGTCTATGAGCCTTAGCTTCTGC
The DNA here is from genome assembly GCF_964374135.1 of Grampus griseus. Classification (NCBI taxonomy): domain Eukaryota; kingdom Metazoa; phylum Chordata; class Mammalia; order Artiodactyla; family Delphinidae; genus Grampus; species Grampus griseus. Next base: position 58,156,246 of record NC_139002.1, read on the forward strand.
CCTTCCTACAAGGTGCTTTGGGGACCCTGTGTTTAGAGGGCAAGTCATAACTATGACAGCACTCTTTGTCACCTCAGAGAAAGTTTCTGCTTCGGAATGCTTGGTTTTAGTGAATTGCTTCCTTTTCCACCTTAGGTTTTAGGCTCTTTGACAAGCCATCTTCTTCTCAAATCCAATTTCCCTTTACCACCAAGGGCTTGTAGACAGTAGTTCAGATGGAGAACAAAAGCTTTCTCCAGTTCCTGGTGGTTCTGTAAGAGTGGGAAGGCCTCAGGGAGAGGTTGCATCTGCTTAATGGAATTCAATTGTGATGTGTGCCTGACTAGGCTGTATTTTACCAGGCACTCTGCTGGGGCTGGCTGAGGAGACGAGATTTAGAAATGGAGATCTGTCAACACGAGTTTTGGCTATTTCTGTACTTGCCAGTATCAGCTAGGGCTCCAAAGAGCTTGTTGGAATCGATGTTGCTGCTGCTGCTTATTTTCTTTTTCCTTTTCCTTTTCCTCTTCTCGTCTTTTCTTCTTTCTTTTCTGTCTTTTTCCTACCTGTGTCTATTGTCCAAGTTTTCCATTTGCACCTGGTTCTTCTGTTTGGTTGTTTTTCTAGGTTGTTGATCTGTTCAGTGAGTGGCTCAGTATAATGCAATTCAACGACTAAGTGGAGATTTAGTAATGACTAATATAAGGTACAGGGAAACCTAGTGTGAGGTGTAGTAGAAAAGCACTGGTAAACCCATAGACATGTGGCTTCAAATCTCAGCTTTGCCTTATACCTGCTCTGTGATCTTGGGTAAATCATTTGTTCTCTTTGAGACATAGTTTCTTCATCTCTAAAAATGGGAATATAAATATCTGCTTTGTTCAAAGTTGTGGTGAGGATTAAATGAGAGATTAAATGAGAGAAATGAGGAAAGAATCAAGCATTAAGTTAGTGCTTGTTATATATTCCTTTCCATCTTTCCTCCCGTCTCCTTGAGGGAGTGTACATGGGAAAATCAGACATGTATACAAATGAGAGTGTATGAGTGTGTGTGTGTTCTCATGTATCTATGTGTTAGTTTAATATAGCTCTGAGAAATGGCAGAAAATTGCCCTAGTCATTGGGAATTGGGAGGTGAGGGCTTGGGAATTGGGAGGTGAGGGCTTGGGGTTGATGCATATCTTCCTTAAACCAGGCTGAGAGACATACTCTGATACAAGGTAACATAACACAATCTTTGTGCCTTTAAAGAAGACCTTAGGGGAGAAAAAGAAAGAACCTGGTGGTGGAGGCCTTGGGATGCTACATTCCTCAGGGGGATCATTAGAGTGTCTCTGGTAGCTACTGGTCTCTTAGAGGTAGAATAATCTGCTTCACAGTAAGCTGAGCGTTTGCAAGCGTGAGAGTTGCCTTTTAGGAACAGTTAGTACATAGCTTGGAAGGTTGTAGCCACCAACCTTCCCTTTCCCACCCCCAAAATCTGTTATATCATCATCAGAATGATCTTTTCCTAGATTCAAATCTAATCATCTTAATTTGCTGTTAAAACTCTTCATTGGCTCCAAGTTGCCTTCAGGTTAGAGTCTAAATTCCTTGTATAACATACAAGGTCTTCCTTGATCTGATTTCTGCTCATCTCCTACTGCTCTTGCCTGTGCTCTAGTGACACTGCATTATTTGCAGCTTCTTAACCTCTCCATCCTCAGGTATGTTGTGGCCCATGATAGTCTTTCTGCTGTGCTGTACTCTTTCCTGTTCCTCTGTTTTACTTGACAATCTCTACGCTTTCTTTAAAACTCTTCTCAACTACTGTGTTTTCTGTGAAGTCTTCCCTGACTTCTGAAGGTGAGGTGCCATGGGATGAGAGACTTCCCTTCTCTAGGTTCATCTAGAATTTTGTACATACAGATGTCTAACTACATGTAGCATCAGTGATTAGTAGGCACAGTGATGTTTCTTAATGCTTTTATGACCCATTGGTTTCTTTATTTTAGTGCCTTCATTGGGACACTCAGTCCATCCTTATGTAGATCTATACACAACAGATATCTTTAGAATTAGAAAAATAAGTGCAGATACAATATAGCTCCTTGCCAGACTTAGCAAACTCTATTTTACTATATGCCTCTTATCCCTGATGCAGTGAATAGCCATCAGTAAAATGAACCATTAAGTTTGGAGGAGCTATTTATTATCAGGTTGATGGCATAAGTCCATCTGATCTGATTTTTTTTTTTTTTTTGGCCATGCTGCGCGGCTTGTGGGATCTTAGTTCCCCGACCAGGGATCAAACCCGGGCCCCCTGCAGTAGAAGTGCAGAGTCCTAACCACTGGACCGCCAGGGAATTCCCTGATCTGATTTTTTTTTTTAAATAGACTATTGTATATTTTATTTTATTTTTCTTGATTGCTCCACCTTTTTATTTTTATTTTTTTAACATCTTTATTGGAGTATAATTGCTGTACAATGGTGTGTTAGTTTCTGCTTTATAACAAAGTGAATGAGCTGTACATATACATATATCCCCATATCTCCTCCCTCTTGCATCTCCCTCCCACCCTCCTTATCCCACCTCTCTAGGTGGTCACAAAGCACCGAGCTGATCTCCCTGTGCTATGCGGCTGCTTCCCACTAGCTATCGATTTTACATTTGGTAGTATATATAAGTCCATGCCACTCTCTCACTTCATCCCAGCTTACCCTTCCCCCTCCCTGTGTCCTCAAGTCCATTCTTTATGCCTGCATCTTTGTTCCTGTCCTGCCCCTAGGTTCTTCAGAACCTTTTTTTTTTTTTAGATTCCATATATATGTGTTAGCATATGGTATTTATTTTTCTCTTTCTGACTTACTTCATTCTGTATGACAGTCTCTAGGTCCATCCACCTCACTACAAATAACTCAATTTCATTTCTTTTTATGGCTGAGTAATATTCCATTGTATATATGTGCCATTTCTTTATCCATTCATCTGTCGATGGACACTTAGGTTGCTTCCATGTCCTGGCTATTGTAAATAGACCTGCAGTGAACACTGTGGTACATGACTCTTTTTGAATTATGGTTTTCTCAGGGTATATGCCTAGTAGTGGGATTGCTGGGTTGTATGGTAGTTCTATTTTTAGTTTTTTAAGGAACCTCCATACTATTCTCCATAGTGGCTGTATCCCACCAACCCACCAACAATGCAAGAGGGTTCCCTTTTCTCCATACCCTCTCCAGCATTTATTGTTTGTAGATTTTTTGATGATGGCCATTCTGACTGGTGTGAGGTGTTACCTCATTGTAGTTTTGATTTGCATTTCTCTAATGATTGATGATGTTGAACATTCTTTCATGTGTTTGTTGGCAATCTGTATATCTTCTTTGGAGAAATGTCTATTTAGGTCTTCTGCCCATTTTTGGATTGGGTTGTTTGTTTTTTTGATATTGAGCTGTATGAGCTGCTTGTAAATTTTGGAGATTAATCCTTTGTCAGTTGCTTCACTTGCAAATATTTTCTCCCATTTGAGGGTTGTCTTTTCATCTTGTTTATGGTTTCCTTTGCTGTGCAAAAGCTTTTAAGTTTCTTTAGGTCCCATTTGTTTATTTTTGTTTCCATTTCTCTAGGAGTTGGGTCAAAAAGGATGTTGCTGTGATTTATGTCATAGAGTGTTCTGCCTATGTTTTCCTCTAAGAGTTTTATAGTGTCTGGCCTTACATTTAGGTCTTTAATCCATTTTGAGTTTATTTTTGTGTATGGTGTTAGGGAGTGTTCTGATTTTGTTCTTTTACATGTATGTCCAGTTTTCCCAGCACGACTTATTGAAGAGGCTGTCTTTTCTCCATTGTATATTATTGCTTCCGTTATCAAAAATAAGGTGACCATATGTGCGTGGGTTTATCTCTGGGCTTTCTGTCCTGTTCCGTTCCTGATCTGATTTTTTAATCATTGGTAAACTTTGGCCAAGATAAGCATAATTGTTATGCTTTCTTTCAAATAACTTTTCACTTGCATCCTCAAATTTCTTCTGATATAAATAGGATCTGAATTCTGCTTTTCATGCTGGAGTTTTCCCCAGATGTCTGGTAATCCTTGATTGTTTGTATTTTAAAATGGGATACTAAAAAGCTGATTGGAAATTTTAAATACTTGGGTGGAGCTTACTGATTATGGACCTCAACTATAATGGTGATCTGCCTGGGCTATTTGTGGGGCAACTGCAATGTCAGTATCTTTAGATCTTTTTACTAGGGCTGGTCAGATTCTCTTGAAGGATCTTCTAGTCTCCTTCCTAGAGGTTATGGCCTGGCTGCCAGTGGTCTGGAAGCTGGGGGGTGGGGGGCGCTGCAGGGGAAGGCTGTAGGAAGGCCCTCAATGTTCAGTTCGCTTAACACTATTATTTTCAGTATAGTAACCCTGCCTTCAACTGTGGTGCTCCCACATTATGAGTTTATTAGATATTTTTTTTTTTTTTTTTTTTTTTTGCGGTACGTGGCCTCTCACTGTTGTGGCCTCTCCCGTTGCGGAGCACAGGCTCCGGACGCGCAGGCTCAGCGGCCGTGGCTCACAGGCCCAGCTGCTCTGCGGCATGTGGGATCTTCCCGGACCGGGGCACGAACCTGTGTCCCCTGCATCGGCAGACAGACTCTCAACCACTGCGCCACCAGGGAAGCCCTATTAGATATGTTTTTAAAGGAAGAGTGAGGCCCCAGGGACTCTACTGGTAGTCAAGTGTGAAGAATTAGAGGCAGTTATTTTGGTTTTGAAGATGCTTTTTTTTTACTTACTTCCTAGTTCTCTGTGTGTTCCAGAAAGACAAGGTTAATTCCTAAGATGAGAATTCAGTGCAATAAGGAATAGTCCTCATTTGATCCTTATGGTAGCCCAGTGGGACAGGTAATATTTTTCCTATTTCCCCCCCAGGGAAATTGAAGCTCACTGAGATTAAATGACTTGTCCAAGGTCACTTGGCAAAATAAAGAGTGGCAGAGCTGGGACTCATTCTCTTCCTTTGACTCCAAATCCTACTCTCTGATTGCAGTGCATGATACTTCCTCCCTCAATATGAATGGGCTGCCAAAAGAGAAAATATGCCGGCCACATGGGTATTAGCAGTAGTTTGAACTGTTAGTAAACAGCCAAGTCCTCTTCCCTGGGAAGATTTCAGCTGATTAGTGTTCTCAGTCTATTTTTCCAATTTATGTAAAGGAGGAGGATAAAGAACTGTTGTGTTCGGACTTGCAACAAACTTTAATTCCTTTAGTGGAAGCACTAAAGATACACAGTTGCATTGCCAGTTTGGCACAAGGAAATACTTAAGCTCTCAAGTAGAAAGAACTGAGTTTCTAGTACAGCTTAAATGTTCTGGACTCCAGGAGGGATTCATCATGAATCCGGGAACGTTAAGGCTCTAAGATACATTCATTCTTGGGCTTGAAGGTTGAGTTTGTCTACACAATTCAGTAGAATAATTCTGTATACCTTTTTGAGCTCCTGCTTACTAGGAACAGTAATAGACACTGGGAAATATCTTGCTTAGGAATCTCATGGTCCAGTTGGGAAGGGACACACAAACAAATAATTACATTATTTGTAAGAAATTAAGTGTAAGAAAGTACTATAATTGAGAGATATACAACAAGTGCTGAACAGGGGATGATTCATTCTGCCCAGATCAAGGGTACAGGGAATGACTGGAGAAAACTTTACAGTGAAGATGATGATTGATTTGTGCTTTACAAGAAGGGTCAGATCTTTAGATAGATAGGAAATGAAGGGCATTGTAGGCAGAGGGAACAGTATGTGCAAAATCCCAGAAAGAAGAAAGAGCTTGTTGTTTTGAGGGAAGCAGTGGGCAGCTTGATTCAGCTAGAACTAGAGAGTAAGGTAAACCAGGCCTCTTCTCTGGTCTAGGGCTCCAGGGTCCCTTCCTATCATGCTGTGCCAGCATCTGCTCACCATAGGCATATCCTTCCTAATATGCAAGTGTTCTCTGAAGCAGCCTGCATCTCCTCTCTATTCTTGCTTGCCTTTCTTCAGAGCTTATTTAGTATAATTACCTCTCTTCTCCAAACCTTTGTTACCCTTTGAAAGCCAATGCAATTCCCTCCTAAGTTAATAACGACAAGTGTTCATCCATAATTTGTTTCTGTGTCGCTTCCTATTCTAGAAGGATTTTCCATTAGTGATATTTCTGATTATGCCCAGGGTGGAGGTTTATTGTTTGGTTACTTGCATTTCTTGAGCTTTTGTTATAGATTTATTTTCAAGTTAACCTTCTATTCAGCTCAGGAATCCTTCAGCTAAGAGAGTAAAGTGTGGTAAAATGAGACCACCTAGGAAGCATCTCTTACTAGCCTCGAAGAGCTAGTAATTTCTTTTTATCTTGGTGTTTGTCACCCCTCCCTAGAACTTTCTCTTTTTTTAGTGTCTGTCTTCTCGTCTAGATAGTGGACCATCTGAGAGCAGGGATTTATTATAGTTCATCTCTTGTGTTTTCAACAGCCAACATAGAGCCTGGACACAGAAGAAGTGTTTGATACATGTTTATTATTTATTGAGAGGATATAGGAGTTCTAGTTTCAGTTCTACAAGTGTGTGACCTTGAGCAGATTACTTTCAATATTTGAAACTGCAGTTTTCTTATCTGTAAAATACGGAGGCTGGACTCTGTGGGCAGTATCATAGCATTTATCCTACTTATAGCAGTCAGGGTCCGGTTGAAGTGATAGAAGTCACACCATTAATTTGAAACAGGTAAAATTTAATATAAAGAATTGTTAACTAGGTAAAAAGTAGTTAACTACTAAGAGAGATAAAAAGAGAACTCTGAGGTATAATAGAGGTGGTGACTGCAGAAAATGACTACCATCCCTAAGGCTGAGGGAAAAGCAAACAAGGAAGGAACTTACAAGCTTAAGAAAAGAGAGCTCCACAAGGCCAAGATTCTGAGGAGAGTGCATGGAATACACTCATAGGAATGTGCTGCTTATTGCTGTGGTGAAGAAACTGCCTAGAGGGCGCTCGCCTCAACCTGGAGAGCCCCTGTCTTCAAATTTACCATGTCCCCCTGTATGCTGATCTGCTTGCTGCCTTACAGAAAAACCAAACACTGGAAAAAGTCCTTTCTTTCTCCCTTAGCCTTGTAGTCTCCTTCCAGTACCTTCTATTGGCATAACCTGATGTGAACCAGCTGGGGAAGGATAAATGTAGTCTGCAGAATCCAGTCAGAGTAGGGCAATGAAGAATTGGTTTGGAGCTGTAAGGCAAAAATTAACAATTTCTATATTGTAATAATCTGTTTCGATATTTGTCTTCCTCATTGCATCATGAGCTCGGTAGTGGCTGGAGCGTTGTCATATTTGTCTCTGCATTGACTCAGAATGGGCCTGGCACCTCAGAGTTGCTCAGTAAATACTGTTTGAATGAAGGAAAGTCTCTGTAAGATAGGGAAAATTAGGTGTTTCTCTAGGTTGGCTTAAGTCTTATTATCTTGAAAGGGATTGGGGCTAGGCATCCTCCTCAACAGTTAAAACCTTATTGAATGCTATTGTCTTGGGCCTATCGTGTGCATAGTTGCATTAGATGCTAGAGTAAGGACAGGGAAAACATCCTGCAGTTAATATTCGTATATTCTATGAAATTAAACATATTCCCTTTTCTAAAGGGTAACAATCTGAACTCTAAGTTAGGTACTTTGTAACCAAGGGTATTCCTCAGAAGGGCAAGGAGACTAAGAGAGTCATGTGCAATTTAGTCCATTTCATCCCTACAGCCCATTGTATTATGCCCATTTTACAGATACAGGGCTTTCCCTGGTGGTCTGGTGGTTAAGACTCTGCGCTTCCACTGCAGGGGGTGCAGGTTCGATCCCTAGTCTGGGAACTAAGATCCCATGTGCCGTGAGGCCAAAAAAAAAAAAAAAAAAAAAAAAAAATCCTCATAAACAGAGAGAGAAACTAATGCTGGGCTTCCCTGGTGGCGCAGTGGTTAAGAATCTGCCTGCCAATGCAAGGGACATGGGTTCAAGCCCTGACCCAGGAAGATCCCTCATGCCGTGGAGCAACTAAGCCCATGCATCACAACTACTGAGCCTTAGTTCTAGAGCTCGCAAGCCACAACTCCTGAGCTCACGTACCACAACTACTGAAGCCTGCATGCCTTGAGCCCATGATCCGCAACAAGAGAAGCCACGACAATGAGAAGCCCACGCACCACTATGAAGAGTAGCCCCCGCTCACCACAACTAGAGAAAGCCTGCACACAGCAACGAAGACCCAACACAGCCAAAAATAAATAAAATAATTAATTAAAAAAAAAAAAGAAACTGATGCTGAGGGATTTGACCAAAGTTATACAGCTAGTAAGTGGCAAAGCTAGTCCAGGCTTGACTGTTTTAAAATTTGAACAGGGTGGTATTCTCTCTCTTTTCCCCAGCTTATGAGGGCAAGCAGAGTTTTTCTTAGCTGATGGCAATAGAAACTTGTGGAACTGATTTCTGTTTCTGGCTGTTTGGGGCTGAGCAAGTAACAACAGAACGAAATAGCAGCACTTGCAAGGCTGCAATCATAGTGTTTGCTAGTAATTGGAGTTTTGAATAAGCCAGTTTGAGCCTGTGCTTCAGACACCTGATTTGTGAAGCAGTTGCTATCTGGCAACAGGGTATTCTTCTTCTTCCTCTTTTTTTTTTTTTTTTAAATCCCACACTAGCAGCTCACAAAAGAGTTCTGATGCATTCCTTGCAACATTAAGTTTCTTTTCTCTTGCTCTTCCAGGTTTCTTCCCTTTTCTGGGCCTGAAACTAGATAGACTGCTTAATTATTATTAGGAAGCAAAATTTATGAGGCTGGTAGTGTTTCTTGCTTCTGGGCCAGCACACACAAAGCCTTTAAGTAAGTTATTTAGGGTTGAGTGTCAGTTGTTCCTTTCTCAGGTCATCAGCCAGGCAGAGTTGGGGACCCTGATGCCTGTCTCATTGCTTAAAGGGTCAGAATATTGCAGATGGCCTGGGAGAGATACTCTTACAGGAAAAGCTTTCCATTGAAAGCACTGGAAGAGGCTGGTGATGTCAGGATTTGCTAATCAAATTATTCATCTGGTTATTTTGTGATTATCCATTGGGATGCCCACTGCGATTGGCTAATGTGGGAGTATGATTTCATCATGACAGTGAAAAGCCCTTGGACCAATGTCATCTATCCTTGGTTTCTTTTGTACTACCATTGACTAGGGAATCTTAGGATAGTCACCTTCCCCTTTGACTTTCCTGGGAGTAAATGCTGCTGCTTTACTGCTTTTCAGAAATGATAACATTTATATTTTGGAAGGAGCTGAAGAAGGAGTCTATACATGTCATTTATTTTTAACTGCATACTCATTGGAGTTGAAGTCTTACTTTCATTTTGTGGTTTAGTATCAAACAAGAAAGGGGATGTAGTAGAACTAGTATGGGCTTTAATAGCAGAACCACCTGGCAAAACCCTATTTTGCTACTTAATAACTTAATAGTTATTTATACTGTCTGAGCCTCAGTTTCCTTATCATTAAAATGAGAATAGTAATACATAATAACAACAATAATAGGGATCCACAATTTTGGGTAAGTGAATTTCTGTGAACCTCAATTTATTTATCTGTAAAATGGAGGCAGTAATTCCTCAGTAATAGGTTTGGTTTGAGAAAGAAACTGGCTAACCTAAATGGAAGTGTCTAGTGGAGTGACTGGCACATAGTATTTGTGAAAGCTAAGTGCTAAATAAATGGCTATGACTGTTCTTAGGAGATCTGAAGGAAAAGATTCCTGAGGGTAGCATAGTTCCTGTGGGATGGGTCAGGGCTTAATAAATATTCGTTGATTAATTCTTTCAGTAGGGAGCTCTTGTCATTTCCTTTAAGGACAGTTTTACTTGATCTGCTGGTGTTCTTTCTCCTACCATCATTTCTCCAGACAGAGCTATGGAGTTGTTTCCCCTGAGAGTTTCCTTCCTAAGCTATAGTTTTGATTTTGTTGTTCCAAGTTGCTCTCTATAGAGAAAGTGGGGTACAAAGTCTGAGTTGTGGTTCAAAACCTAGTAGGTGTATTTCTGGGTCAGTGTTTTGTATATAAGATCAAGGCGGGTTTGTCAGAGGTCTTTAAGGAGATGTGATCATGATGTTATTTTGCTGTTTCTTTGGTATATACCAAGAAGGAGGGCTGGGCAGTAAAAAAATGTTTTATGGACTAGTAAACTAGATATCTCCGTAAAGCTGGCCCGTGATCTACTTAACCTCTTCAGGCAAGAGACTCTGGCGAGTGTAAATTCCAACTGTTTTAGTACAGGGTTTCATTTCTCTTTTTGTCACAGAATTATAGAATCCTTAGAGATCTTCAGAAGCTGAAACACAGAGATTAGAGGGCTTAAGTCATGTGGTAAAAACAGAACCTATATTTCTTCCTTTTAACTCTCTTCCTGTAGTTTTTTGGAAAATTAGCGGTTTATTTCATAGAATGTCTAGCCAACAATAAGCAGTTTATTTTTGAGAATACTCTGATTTTCCTTCTTACGAATGCTACAGGATTGTATTGAGCTGTGAAGTTTACAGGGTTCTTTCATGGCCAGTGTTGCCCTTCTCTTCACACCTTTGGGCCATAAGCGAGTCAAATACTCTTAATGATTTGAGTTTTTCTTCTTTATTTTTTTAAAAAAACTGATGAGAAGATTGAGGCCCAGAGAGGGGAGATGACTTGTTCAGAGTCACATAGTGAGTGAATGGTAGGGTTAGTATTAGCAAGAAGGCCATTTTATTTTTAGGTTTTTGATTATCCCTGGGAATATTGTCATACCTTGTCATCACTGGATATTATTACTCTCTAAAATTTTTGCATGTCTGTTGAGAGAAAAATACCTTATTGTTTTAATTTTCATCTCCCTAGTGAAGTTAAATATTTTTTCATGTTTATTGGCCATTTGTAGTTGTTCTGTGAATTTTATGTAATTTATTGCACATTTTCTGCTGGTTTCTTTTCTTTTTTTTTTTTACATCTTTATTGGAGTATAACTGCTTTACAATGGTATGTTAGTTTCTGCTTTTTAACGAAGTGAATCAGTTCTACATATACATATGTTCCCATATCTCTTCCCTCTTGCGTCTCCCTCCCTCCCACCCTCCCTATCCCACCCCTCTAGGTGGTCACAAAGCACCGAGCTGATCTCCCTGTGCTATGTGGCTGCTTCCCACTAGCCAACTATTTTACATTTGGTAGTGTATATATGTCCATGCCACTCTCTCACTTTGTCCCAGCTTACCCTTCCCCCTCCCCATATCCTCAAGTCCATTCTCTAGTAGGTCGGCGTCTTTATTCCCATCTTGCCCCTAGGTTCTTCATGACCATTTTTTTTTTTTTTTAGATTCCATATATATGTGTTAGCATATGGTATTTGTTTTTCTCTTTCTGACTTACTTCACTCTGTGTGACAGACTTTAGGTCCATCCACCTCACTACAAATAACTCAATTTCGTTTCTTTTTATGGCTGAGTAATATTCCATTGTATATATGTGCCATTTCTTTATCCATTCATCTGTTGATGGACACTTAGGTTGCTTCCATGTCCTGGCTATTGTAAATAGAGCTACAATGAACACTGTGGTACATGACTCTTTCTGAATTACGGTTTTCTCAGGGTATATGCCCAGTAGTGGGATTGCTGGGTCATATGGTAGTTCTATCTTTAGCTTTTTAAGGAACCTCCATACTGTTCTCCATAGTGGCTGTATCAACTTATATTCCCACCAACAATGAAAGAGGGTTCCCTTTTCTCCAGACCCTCTCCAGCATTTATTGTTTGTAGAGTTTTTTTGGTTTTTTTTTGCGGTACGTGGGCCTCTCACTGTTGTGGCCTCTCCTGTTGTGGAGCACAGGCTCCGGACACGCAGGCTCAGTGGCCATGGCTCACGGGCCTAGCTGCTCCGTGGCATGTGGGATCTTCCCGGACTGGGGCATGAACCCGTGTCCCCTGCGTTGGCAGGCAGACTCTCAACCACTGTGCCACTGGGGAAGCTCTGTTTGTAGAGTTTTTGATGAAGGCCATTCTGACTGGTGTGAGATGATATCTCATTATAGTTTTTGTGGTTTTTTGCGGTACGCGGGCCTCTCACTGTTGTGGCCTCTCCTGTTGCGGAGCACAGGTTCCGGACGCGCAGATTCAGCGGCCATGGCTCACGGGCACAGCCGCTCCGTGGCATGTGGGATCTTCCTGGACCGGGTCACGAACCCATGTCCCCTGCATCGGCAGGCGGACTCTCTACCACTGTGCCACCAGGGAAGCCCCTCATTGTAGTTTTGATTTACATTTCTCTAATGATTAATGATGTTGAGCATTCTTTCATGTGTTTGTTGGCAGTCTGTATATCTTCTTTGGAGAAATGTCTATTTAGGTCTTCTGCCCATTTTTGGATTGCGTTGTTTGTTTTTTTTATATTGAGCTGCATGAGCTGCTTGTAAATTTTGGAGATTAATCCTTTGTCAGTTGCTTCATTTGCAAATATTTTCTCCCATTCTGAGGGTAGTCTTTTCGTCTTGTTTATGGTTTCCTTTGCTGTGCAAAAGCTTTTAAGTTTCATTAGGTCCCATTTGTTTATTTTTGTTTCCATTTCTCTAGGAGTTGGGTCAAAAAGGATCTTGCTGTGATTTATGTCATAGAGTGTTCTGCCTATGTTTTCCTCTAAGAGTTTGATAGTGTCTGGCTTTATATTTAGGTCTTTAATCCATTTGGAGTTTATTTTTGTGTATGGTTTTAGGGAGTGTTCTAATTTCATTCTTTTACATGTAGCTGTCCAGTTTTCCCATCACGACTTGTTGAAGAGTCTGTCTTTTCTCCAATATATATTCTTGCCTCCTTTATCAAAGGTAAGGTGACCATATGTGCGTGGGTTTATCTCTGGGCTTTCTATCCTGTTCCATTGTTCTGTACTTCTGTTTTTGTGCCAGTACGATACTGTCTTGATTACTGTAGCTTTGTAGTATAGTCTGAAGTCAGGGAGCCTGATTCCTCCAGCTCCGTTTTTCTTTCTCAAGATTGCTTTGGCTATTTGGGGTCTTTTGTGCTTCCATACAAATTGTGAAATTTTTTGTTCTAGTTCTGTGAAAAATGCCAGTGGTAGTTTGATAGGGATTGCATTGAATCTGTAGATTGCTTTGGGTAGTAGAGTCATTTTCACAATGTTGATTCTTCCAATCCAAGACCCTGGTATATCTCTTCATCTGTTTGTATCATATTTAACTTCTTTCATCAGTGTCTTATAATCTTCTGTATACAGGTCTTTTGTCTCCTTAGGTAGGTTTATTCCTAGGTATTTTATTCTTTTTGTTGCAATGGTAAATGGGAGTGTTTTCTTTCTAATTAATTTTATTTATTTTTGGCTGCGTTGGGTCTTTGTTGCTGCATGCGGGCTTTCTCTAGTTGTGGTGAGCGGGGGCCACTCTTCTTTGTGGTGTGCGGACTTTCATTGTGGTGGCTTCTCTTGTTGCGGAGCATGGGCTTTAGGCGCACAGGATTCAGTAGTTGTGGCACATGGGCTTAGTTGCTCCGCGGTATGTGGGATCTTCCCAGACCAGTGCTTGAACCCTTGTCCCTTGCATTGGCAGGCGGATTCTTAACCACTGCGTGACAAGGGAAGTCCTGGGAGTGTTTTCTTAATTTCACTTTCAGATTTTTCATCATTAGTGTATAGGAATGCAAGAGATTTCTGTGCATTAATTTTGTATCCTGCTACTTTACCAAATGCATTGATTAGCTCTAGTAGTTTTGTGGTAGCATCTTTAGGATTTTCTATGTATACTATCATGTCATCTGCAAACAGTGACAGCTTTACTTCTTCTTTTCCAATTTGGATTCCTTTTTATTTCTTTTTCATCTCTGATTGCAATGGCTAAACCCTCCAAAACTATGTTGAATAATAGTGGTGAGAGTGGGCAACCTTGTCTTGTTCCTGATCGTAGTAGAAATGGTTTCAGTTTTTCACCATTGAGGACGATGTTGGCTGTGGGTTTGTCATGTATGGCCTTTATTATGTTGAGGTAAGTTCCCTCTATGCCTACTTTCTGGAGGGTTTTTATCATAAATGGGTGTTGAATTTTGTCGAAAGCCTTCTCTGCATCTATTGAGATGATCATATAGTTTTTATTGTTCAATTTGCCAGTATGGCGTATCACATTGATTGATTTGCATATACTGAAGAATCCTTGCATTCCTGGGATAAACCCCACTAGATCATGGTGTATGATCCTTTTAATTTGCTGTTGGATTCTGTTTACTAGTATGTTGTTGAGGACTTTTGCATCTGTGTTCATCAGTGATATTGGCCTGTAGTTTTCTTTTTTGGTGACATCTTTGTCTGGTTTCGGTATCAGGGTGATGGTGGCCTTGTAGAATGAGTTTGGGAGTGTTCCTCCATCTGCTATATTTTGGAAGAGTTTGAGAAGGATAGGTGTTAGCTCTTCTCTAATGTTTTTTTGTTTTTTTTGTTTTTTTTGCGGTTCGTGGGCATCTCACTGTTGTGGCCTCTCCCGTTGCGGAGCACAGGCTCCGGATGTGCAGGCTCAGCGGCCATGGCTCACGGGCCCAGCCACTCCACGGCATGTGGGATCTTCCTGGACCGGGGCACGAACCTGCATCCCCTGCATCAGCAGGTGGACTCCCAACCACTGCACCACCAGGGAAGCCCTTCTCTAACTGTTTGATGGAATTCGCCTGTGAAGCCATTTGGTCCTGGGCTGTTGTTTGTTGGAAGATTTTTAATCACAGTTTCAATTTCAGTGCTTGTGATTGGTCTGTTCATATTTTCTGTTTCTTCCTGGTTCAGTTTCAGACAGTTGTGCATTTCTAAGAATTTGTCCATTTCTTCCAGGTTGTCTATTTTATTGGCATATAGTTGCTTGTAGTAATTTCTCATGATCCTTTGCATTTCTGCAGTGTCAGTTGTTACTTCTCCTTTTTCATTTCTAATTCTATTGATTTGAGTCTTCTCCCTTTTTTTCTTGATGAGTCTGGCTAATGGTTTATCATTTTTGTTTATCTTCTCAAAGAACCAGTTTTGGTTTTATTGATCTTTGCTATTGTTTCCTTCATTTCTTTTTCATTTATTTCTGATCTGATCTTTATGATTTCTTTCCTTCTGCTAACTTTGGGGGATTTTTGTTCTTCTTTCTCTAATTACTTTAGATGTAAGGTTAGGTTGCTTATTTGAGATGTTTTTTGTTTCTTAAGGTAGGATTGTATTGCTATAAACTTCCCTCTTAGAACTGCTTTTGCTGCATCCCATAGGTTTTGGGTTGTTGTGTTTTCATTGTCATTTGTCTCTAGATATTTTTTTATTTCCTCTTTGATTTCTTCAGTGATCTCTTGGTTATTAAATTGTGTATTGTTTAGCCTCCATGTATTTGTATTTTTTACAGTTTTTCCTGTAATTGATATCTAGTCTTATAGCATTGAGGTCAGAAAAGATACTTCATACGATTTTAATTTTCTTAAATTTACCAAGGCTTGATTTGTGACCCAAGATATGATCTATCCTGGAGAATGTTCCATGAGCACTTGAGAAGAAGTGTATTCTGTTGTCTTTGGATGGAATGTTCTATAAATATCAATTAAGTCCATCGGTTCTAATGTGTCATTTAAAGCTTGTGTTTCCTTAATTATTTTCATTTTGGATGATCTGTCCATTTATGAAAGTGGGGTGTTAAAGTCCCCAACTATGATTGTGTTACTCTCGATTACCCCTTTTATGGCTGTTAGTATTTGCCTTATATATTGAGGTGCTCCTATGTTGGGTGCATAAATATTTACAATTGTTATATCTTCTTTTTGGATTGATCCCTTGATCATTATGTAGTGTCCTTCTTTGTCTCTTGTAATAGTGTTTATTTTAAAGTCTATTTTGTCTGATATGAGAATTTCTAGTCCAGCTTTCTTTTGATTTCCATTTGCATGGGATATCTTTTTCCATCCCCTAACTTTCAGTCTGTATGTGTCCCTATGTCTGAAGTGGGTCTCTTGTAGACAGCATATATATGGGTTTTGTTTTTGTATCCATTCAGCCAGTCTGTGTCTTTTGGTTAGAGCATTTAATCCATTTACATTTAAGGTAATTATTGATATGTATGTTCCTTTTACCATTTTCTTAATTGTTTTGGGTTTGTTATTGTAGGTCTTTTCCTTCTCTTGTGTTTCTTTCCTAGAGAAGTTCCTTTAGCATTTGTTGTAAAGCTGGTTTCGTGGTGCTGAAGTCTTAGCTTTTGCTTGTCTGTAAAAAGGACTTTAAATATGTCCTGCCAGTCCCTTCTGGGTTGCAGAGTTTCTGCTGAAAGATCAGCTGTTAACCTTGTGGGGATTCCCTTGTGTGTAATTTGTTGTTTTTCCCTTGCTGCTTTTAATATGTTTTCTTTGTATTTAATTTTTGACAGTTTGATTAATACGTGTCTTGGCGTGTTTCTCCTTGGCTTTATCCTGTATGGGACTCTCTGTGCTTCCTGGACTTGATTTACTATTTCCTTTCCCATATTAGGGAAGTTTTCAACTATAATCTCTTCAAATATTTTCTCAGTCCCTTTCTTTTTCTCTTCTATGGGACCCCTATAATTCGAATGTTGGTGCATTTAATGTTGTCCCATAGGTCTCTGAGACTGTCCTCAATTCTTTTCAATCTTTTTTCTTTCTTCTGCTCTGCAGTAGTTATTTCCACGATTTTATCTTCCAGGTCTCTTATCTGTTCTTCTGCCTCAGTTTTTCTGCTATTGATCCCTTCTAGAGAATTTTTAATTTCATTTATTGTGTTGTTCTTCACTGTTTGATCTTTAGTTCTTCTAGGTTCTTGTTAAACGTTTCTTGTGTTTTCTGCGTTTTATTTCCAAGATTTTGGGTCATCTTTACTATCATTATTCTGAATTCTTTTTCAGGTAGACTGCCTATTTCCCCTTCATTTGTTAGGTCTGGTGGGTTTTTACCTTGCTCCTTCATCTGCTGTGTGTTTCTCTGTCTTCTCATTTTGCTTAACTTACTGTGTTTGAGGTCTCCTTTTCACAGGCTGCAGGTTCATAGTTCCCATTGTTTTTGGTGTCTGCCCCCAGTGGCTAAGGTTGGTTCAGTGGATTGTGTAGGCTTCCTGGTGGAGGGGACTAGTGCCTGTGTTCTGGTGGATGAGGCTGGATCTTGTCCTTTTGGTGGGCAGGTCCATGTCTGGTGGTGTGTTTTGGGGTGTCTGTGGCCTTATTTTGATTTTAGGCAGCATCTCTGCTAATGGGTGGGGTTGTGTTCTTGTCTTGCTAGTTGTTTGGCATAGGGTGTCCAGCCCTGTAGCTTTCTGGTCATTGAGTGGAGCTGGGTCTTGGCGTTGAGATGGAGATCTCTGGGAGATTTTCGCCATTTGATATTACATGGAGCTGGGAGGTCTCTTGTGGACCAGTGTCCTGAACTTGGCTCTCCCACCTTAGAGGCACAGCCCTAACCAGCTGGCTGGAGCACCAAGAGCCTGTCATTCACATGGGTCAGAATAAAAGGGAGAAAAGAAAGAAAGAAAGAAAGAGAGAGAGAGAGAGAGAGAGAGAAAGAAAGAAAAGAAAGAAGATAAAATAGTTATTAGAATAAGAAGTAAAAAATAATTTAAAAAAATTTTTTTAAGTAATTAAAAAAAGAAAGAAGAGAGCAACCAAACCAGAAGACAAATCCACCAATGATAATGAGCACTAAAAACTATCCAAAAAAAAAAACCAAACAAAAAAAACGGACAGACAAAACCCTAGGACAAATTGTAAAAGCAAAGCTATACACACAAAATCACACACAGAAGCATACAAATACACACTCACAAAAAGAGAAAAAGGAAAAAATATATATCGTTGCTCCCAAAGTCCACCTCCTCAATTTGGGATGATTCGTTGTCTATTCAGGTATTCCACAGGTGCAGGGTACTTCAAGTTGATTGTGGAGATTTAATCTGCTGCTCCTGAGGCTGCTGGGAGAGATTTCCCTTTCTCTTCTTTGTTCGAATAGCTCCTGGAGTTCAGCTTTGGATTTGGCCCCGCCTCTGCCTGTAGGTCATCTGAGGACATCTGTCCTTTGCTCAGACAGGACGTGGTTAAAGGAGCAGCTGCTTCGGGGGCTCTGGCTCACTCAGGCTGGGGGGAGGGAGGGGTACGGAGTGCAGGGCGAGCCTGTGGCGGCAGAGCCTAGCGTGACATTGCAATAGCCTGAGGTGCGCCGTGTGTTCTCCCGGGGATGTTGTCCCTGGATCACGGGACCCTGGCAGTGGCGGGATGCACAGTTCCCAGGAGGGGAGGTGTGGATAGTGACCTGTGCTTGCACGCAGGCTTCTTGGTGGCTGCAGCAGCAGCAGCCTTAGTGTCTCATGCCCGTCTCTGGGGTCCGCGCTGATAGCCGCGGCTCGCGCCCGTCTCAGGAGCTCCTTTAAGCAGTGCTCTTAATCCCCTCTCCTCGCGCACCAGGAAACAAAGAGGCAAGAAAAAGTCTCTTGCCTCTTCGGTAGCTCCAGACTTTTTCCCGGACTTCCTCCCGGCTAGCTGTGGTGCACTAGCCCCCTTCAGGCTGCGTTCATGCAGCCAACCCCAGTCCTCTCCCTGGGATCCGACCGAAGCCCGAGCCTCAGCTCCCAGCCCCCACCTGTCCCGGCGTGTGAGCAGACAAGCCTCTCGGGCTGGTGAGTGCTGGTCAGCACCGATCCTCTGTGCGGGAATCTCTCTGCCCGAGAAGGGCCTTTCTAGAGTGTGGAGACGTTTCCTCCTTCACAGCTCCCTCCCACTGATGCAAGTCCTGTCCCTATTCTTTTGTCTCTGTTTTTTCTTTTGCCCTACCCAGGTACATGGGGAGTTTCTTGCCTTTTGGGAGGTCTGAGGTCTTCTGCCAGCGTTCAGTAGGTGTTCTGTAGGAGTTGTTTAACATGTAGATGTATTTCTCATGTATTTGTGGGGAGGAAGGTGTTCTCCACGTCTTACTCTTCCACCATCTTGAAGCTCCCTCTCTGCTAGGTTCTTTGCCTCATCAATTTTGCAGGGTTGGGGGGCTTTTTGTATATTAAGGGTATTCACCTTTTGATATATATGCTATAAATATTTTTCATGTTTTATTTATGAAACTTGGTGCTTCCCTAGAGCACCCAAAGAGAAGAATTCTTTATCTTGGAATAGCTATTAAAAAAAAATAGCATACCAAAATAAAAACAAACAAATAAAAAAGATAAAAAAAAGAAAAACATAGAATACTACTGCTACCACTAACACTATTATTGAACTTTTACTTTATAAGTTTCCCAAAAACTTTCATATTCTGTATTTTGTCCTTTCAATAACTTCATGAGGGGGCTTATGATTAAAATAAATTGGATTGAACATGTATGTCTTACTTTATCTCCTTTTACAAACTCCGTTGAAATGGCATAAAACTAGTATTAACTCACAAAGACTAAGAGAATAGACAAGATGGGAAAGGCACAGATGGTGAATGATTTAGTGGATCAGGGAAAGCAGAAAGCTAAAGCTACAGAGGGGATGTGAATCTGTATAAAGGCATTTTGTCATACAAAACTCTAGAAAGCCCTAGGTATTGGAGGTTCTTCGCATCTTGAATATTAGGATGAGAGGTGGAGCTGAAAACAGGAATTTCAGAGGTATATAAGGAACAATTAAACCGTCACATCTTTTCTCTATTTCAGCAGAACATTGGAGGTTTATCCTCTAGAGAAATAAAATCAGAGAGGCCCTGGCTTTGGGAATACCAAATTTAGCTGAGAGTAAAAGAGAGGTGCCATTCTAAAAACAGGGATTAAGTGAAGGGCTCCATCTAGTTCTTATCTCCCAGAAATAGGTAGTCAGGTTTATTTTCCTCAGGTGGGAGATTAGAGGATTCCTTGCTGAGAAACTGACTCACAGACATCTGGGAACCTCCCCAGTAAAAAACCGGCTTGACATTTTCTCTTGTTACATTGAAGCCTAGAAGTTAACATGCCCTGCTGCTCATACAATGTTTCTCTGTGTGCCTTACTCTTAAATATGAAAGAAAAGGCAAAGATCACCTGATGTTTGAGAGAAACCTCTAACATGAATAACAAATGAAAACAGATATAAAGACCCCCATCCCTCCAAAAGAGAGCATTGGGTAGAGATAGAGCACAAGAGACAATGTAGGAGCAAAAGAAAATTTGAAGAAAACTCAGATCAGAGAAGATAATGCCTCAGTGAAACAAGAATAGGGTTCTGTTAAAAAAAAGGAATAGTCAGAGAACAAAAAAGAAGTTTTGGACACTTAAAAAATATATCAGAGTAAAGAATTTAAAACAAAGAAGTAGAAAATAAATAAGAGGATCAGTTTTAAGATTTATTTAAATATAAAAGTTATTTAAATTTAAGAGAATTGATATAATTATTTTTGATGATTTTATTCCCTCCAATTCCTGTAGTTTTTCTCCTTTAGATCTTTGGATCTCCTAATAGTCAGATGTTGGGTCATAGAGTGACAGAAATCATCAAAAAAATAATATAGCAATTTCCCAGAACTTAAGTACACATATGTTTATATTGAAAAAAACCGATCAAGCACTCAGTACAATGAATTTTTAAAAAGAAACACATCATTATGAAATTTCAGAACACTGAGTAGAGTGAGAATATCATAAAAGCTGCCAGAGAGAATTAACAAGTCGCATACAAAGGTATTGGACTTCTCAAAAGCAATATTGGAAGCTAGAAGAAAGTGGAGGAATTGCCTTACATTCTGAGAAGAAATCATTTCCAACCTAGCATTCTATACCCAGTCAAAACTAACAATCAAATATGAAAGTAGGGGGAAAAAAGACATTTTCAGACATCTCAGAAAGATTTATTTCCCATGTATGCTATCTCAGGCAACTTGGTAGTTTGATATACCATAATGAGATAGGAAAGAAATAGGAAGGCATGGACCCAGGAATCAAGGGAATCTAACATAGAAAAGTGAGTATAAGTCCCAGAATGATGATTAAGGGGTATTCCAGGACCACAGCTATGCAGGAGACCTACGGACTAGAGAGAGTTATCAGATTTGAACAAGAGGTTGGAGATTCCAAGAGAGATGCATTAAAGCAGCAGTCCCCAACCTTTTTGGCACCAGGGACTAGTTTCCTGGAAGACAGTTTTTCCACACATGGGGTGGGGGTGGGGGGAGAGGATGGTTCAGGCGGTAATGCAAGCAATGGGGAGCGGCAGATGAAGCTTCCCTCGCTCGCCGCTTACCTCCTGCTGTGCGGTCCAGGGCCTGGGGGTTGGGGACCCCACTTTAAAGAAAATACAAAACGACATCAGTAAATTATCTGACATGTTTGACCATATTACAAAGAACCTTAAAGTTATTTTGGAGAATTTGGAGATGAATTGGGGAAAAGGACATTAAAACCAAGCAAATTAAAAACGAGACAACTATTAATTCTAGGAAAGACCAGAATTCTAGTTGTCCAAGGAAGACAATGTAGTCATAATACACTATGTGGTTTAGCTGTGAAAATCATTGTATAGATCCTGAGTATTCTTGAGAAAAACAAGAAAGTGTTGGAATACTGTTCCTCCAGCTAACAAAACATTAAAAATCTTTGGTAATCACGCCTTGGTGTATTCCCAAGAGAAATGAAAGCAGATAGCCACATAAAGGCTTTTGTATAAATTTTCATAAAAACAATATTTATAATAGCTAAAATTTGAAATCAACCTGTTGTAGGTTGAATTGTATTCCCTCTGAATAAATATGTTGTGATTCCCCCTGAAAATAATATAGACCTTGATATTAATGTTTTATTTAATTTTTATTGGGGTATAGTTGATTTATGAATATTAATTTTGAAAACAGTTTATTTTGAAATAATTATAGATTGACAGGAAGTTGCAAAGATAAACAGAGAGGCCCTATATATCTTTTACCCAGTTTCCTCCAATGGTTAGATCTTGTGTAACTGTAGTACAGTATCAAAACCATGAGAATGACATTAGTGCAATGTGTATATGGTTCTGTGCCATTTAATCACATGTGTAGATTTGTGTAACCACCACTGCAATCATGATACAGAATATTCCATTACTATAAAGATTTCCCTCACTCTACCCCTTTATATTCACAGCACAACACCCCCTACCCCCATCCCTAACTCCTGGAAACCACTAGTTATTTAACATTTGTATAATTTTGTTATTTCAAGATAAATATATAAATGGAATCATACAGTATGTGACCTTTGTTTCACTCAGCATAATGCACTTGAGACCCATACAAGTGGTTGTATATCAATAGTTCATTCTTTTTGATTGCTGAGTAGTATTCCATGGAATGGGCATATCCTAAATATTAATTTAACTAAAAATTGTGATGTGACTGTGTTGGTGGAAGGAGAAGTGTGTGTACATGTGTATATATGGGTGGTCATGGAGGTGATGATCATGATATGAAAGAGCAGACCTTCAAGATAGAAAGATGATAAATAATGACTAAAATTGACCCCAAAAGTGCCAATATAAGCATGTTTTTTTGAAATAAACAGATAAATACTAAGAGAAAGAGCTAAAAGTTGAAAGTGATTGCCTTTGAGAAGCAGAAATTCAGAGTGAGGTGGGGGACTGCTGCTTTTTGTTATACAACTGAAGTCAACTATTACCATACTTAAAAATAAGGCCCAGAGACTTAGGGGCCCAAAGTTTTAGAATGAATAACTAGAGAAGCTGAGCCTACAGCTCAGGCTCTCTGACTCTCACCAGGGACCTTTCTGCCTCTCCCTGCCTTGGAATGTTTGCTGATGTTTATATGAGTGAAAACTTGTGCTCCCAACAGAGCTCTTTCAATATTTTTTATATTGGTTGTTACAGCCTCTGCATTTGGGACACTGCAAAGTACCTGACATAGCAAACAAGAGTCCTAATGACTCAGTTCCTAAGTAGCTGATGCTGGGGTAATAAATTACCATAAAACTGCTTTTTGAAGTGCCAACTTGACAGCCATGTCCGTTTTCATTTCTTTTGATGAACTAGGGATGGCTCTTTTATAGGAATTGTACGGACCCATTTTTCGGTTTGTTTTGTTTTTTGTTTGAAAATCTGTTGCTGGCCCCTGACAAAAATACCCCTGTCATGAAAGAGGGAAGTCACAGCCTAGGCTTAGGAGTCAGAGAACTTGAATGCAATCTACTGCTCCACTACTCTCTTTGCATTTTTTGGTGGGGTGTGTGTGTGTGTGGAGGGGGGGTGTTTGTTTCTCCTTTAGCAAGGTTGGATTCCTTCCTTTCTAAGCTACAATTTCAGCTTCCTTGAGAATTCCCTCCTTGACATCTTTGTTTAACTCTAGTGTTCCCAGATTTCCTGTGCCCCTGATAGTTCTTTGGGTCACTTCTGCAAATGATTTATTGCTCATCCATCATGCGTGAGAATTTTATTTTCAGTGAGGAACCCCATTGTCTAGTGCTGGAGAATCATTCTTGGCTCTTCGCTCGCATGTGCCAACTATAAGATTCAAGCCCAGAGGGAAGGCTTCAGAATGAGCCAGCGCCCTAGTGGTTTACTTCAAATATTAGGTTATCCCCTTCCCAACTGTTGTTACCATTATAGCATTCTTGTCCACAGGCATTAGCTGCAAGCTCCCTTGGTTTTGCTTACTGATGAGGCTGCTCTGTGGTTGTTTTATCCAGCTGAAGACTAATTTCCTAATTGTGAAGATGAAAATAAGAGCTGTTATTCACCACCAGAGCAAAATGTCATGACCAGGTATGAGCACAACTGAGAACAGAGCTTCATTTTTATCACCTGCCACCCCTGGGCTCAGTGGAGGGGGGGGGGGGCCCTTAGCCTGGTCAAGTGCTCTTGACCAGAAGGTGGGTAGGGGTAGGTGTGTCTCAGCTCTCTTATCCCAAAGAGCGATCCCTTTGGAGGGTTCCACAGGTGTTGCAATAACAGTACAGACAAGAGTATAGAGTGCTGTTATTCAGACTGCCCTGGAGAGTGGGCCAAAGGGCTCCTTTTATGGCTCTTACTTGAGAGGCACAATAAACATTCATAGGCTAGGTTGCACATGCAGAAAAAAGCCATCAGTCCTTTCAAATTATAACTCTAAAATCAATCTCATTATTAAAATAATAGCACATATATTTCCTGAAACTACTGTTCTATAATAAAATTTTATCTCATTTATAACTTGGTACTTGCTGGTTTTAACTAATGTTAGAGATAGGCTCCTAGACCAAAGGACCTTGCCATAAAGTAGCGTTTGCTGGGAGGTCCCAGGCCCCTGAATTGGTTTTCTGGGAACAATTGCCAGTAATATTTTTTCAGCTGATGATTTCAGTTGTCTTTGGGTGCAGGGATAGATGTTTGATAGTAGTGTCAAATAATGTGTAAACCCATCTTTTTTTTTTCTCCTGTGGGCTTGACACGTGATAAGAGGACAAAGGCTTTGGGTGGAGTAAGCCTTTGGGCAGGTTATTAGGGAGCTGCTTTGATGTTCTGAATTCTATAAAGGAGCTGTTTCTTTTTAGACAGGGCATCCTTTGGTGACAGGCTTGATCATCCTCCCCATTAGAGGATTGTGGTTTCAGTGAAACATTTTGAGATGACTGCTGAAGAAAACTAGGTCAAATCAGGTATGATTTATGAAATGTACCATTAAGGAGGCAATGAGAAAGTCAATTTTGTCTTTCTGTGCCCTGAAATTCTAAAGAGGTTAATTACAGGAAGTCCTTCAAACCATATGGTCTTTTGTCTTGGAAACATTCCCATTTTTGAATAATGTGCTTGTTATGTGACTACAGCTAGTCTTACAGTATCAGTATCAGCACTTACTACTTGAGTTCTTTTGTTTTACATCTGAACTTATATAAACCTGGCTTTAAAATAATATTTAAATTAGAATTTTGAGAGGTGAATCTACTGATATGCTACACTCACTGATCTATGATTAACCCAACAGTGTTGCTTCAAAAATTTCTTCTCAGGTCCTTTTGCTACTCTCCACCTTGTTCACTCTGTTCTGCCCATATTCATTGTCTCTTAGTTCCTCCGAAAGCATGTCGAGTTCTTTTCTGCTTCAGTGCCTTTGCCCATGCTGTTCCTTTCCCTGAAATGTTTCCCTGCTCCTCCCTCCAACATGACTAACTACTCATCTGTTATGGCTTATTTAAATGTTACCACCTTGGAGTGTTCTTTCTTGACTTGTCATTCTTGAGAAAATCTCTTTCCTTCTTTATGAGCACCTCTTACATGTTATAATTATAGAATATATTAGATTTTCCCACTTGCTCTTCATCTTTTTCCTCCTCTAGAGTGTAAACTCTGTGAGGACAGGGACAGTGGCTGAGTGGTTCACTATTGCATTCTCAGTGCTTAAGACAATGTCTAGGGCCTGACACATAGTAGGAATTTGTAACAAATGTTTGTTGAAAGCTTGAATGAATGAAGGAGCCCTTTCTTTTGGGGGAGCATCCAAAAGAGCCAGGCAAAAACTGAATGGCCTATAGTTGACTATATTTATGGCTCATTTTTGACTTAGCTTTGAAAGTCACACAGCATTACTTCCTCTGCATCCTATTGATCGGGCTAGTCCAGCTCAGATTCACTGGGAGGAGAGTTAGGCTCTACCTCTTCATGGGATTGTGGCAATCTTTGGAAAATACAATCTGTCACAAGAGATTATTCCAAGCTGGGTACTGGATATCACCTCTAAGAAATGATGTAGCTCTATTCTAGGCATTTATACTACTCTGATATCCCTAGATAGACACTCCTGGAGTATAGAGAGGCAGAAGTTCAGATCATGATTCTGTCACTTACTAGTGATAGAGAAAGAAAAACTTATCAAAAAATTTAAGTGGTTCCTTCATTCATTCAGGCTTTCAATAAATGTATTTTGAGTACTGTGTGCCAAGACTCGGACATTGTGTTAGACACTGAGAATGCAGTAGTGAGCCAGGCAGCCTTTACTACTATCCTCAAAGCACACAGTCAATAAATGGAATCACTGGGACTCCCCCCTCTTTCTGCTAAACTCCACTTCCTCTTTTTAAAAAAAGACTCATTAAAATAAATAAATAAATAATAAAAGACTCCATTTTCTTAGAGCAGTTTTAGGTTTACAACAAAATTGAGAGGGAGGTACAGAGATTTCCCATATACCTCTCCCCCCCACATGTGCATAGTCTCCCCCTTTATTTAGTTATTATAAATATTGATATTTATCAATATTACTCATCAGAATGATATATTTTTTACCAAGGATTAGCTTACATTGACACATCAAGATTACCTAAAGTTCGTAGTTTACCTCAGGGTTCACTCATGTTATACATCCTATGGATTTGGACAAATATGTAATGACATATATACATCATTATAATATCATACAGAATATTTCACTGCCCTGAAAATCTTCTGTCTATTCATCCTACTCTCCCCTCCCCACCCCCACCAACCACTGATCTTTTTATTGTCTCCATAGTTTTTTTAAACTTTTTAAATTGAAGTATAGTTAATTTACAACGTTGTGTTAGTTTCAAGTGTATAGCAGAGTGATTCAGTTTTACATATATATTTTTTTTTCAGATTCTTTTCCATTATAGGTTATTATAAGATATTGAGTATAGTTCCCTGTGCTATACAGTAGGTCCTTGTTTTTTACCTATTTTATATATAGCAGTGTGTATATGTTAATCCTAACCTCCTAATTTATCTTCCTGCCTGCCTGCCCCCACTATCCCCTTTGGTAACCGTAAATTTGTTTTCTATCTCTGTGAGTCTATTTCTGTTTTGTAAATAAGTTCATTTATATTATTTTTAAAGATTCCATCTCCATAGTTTTTGCCTTTTCCAGAGTGTCATGTAGTTGGAATCATACAGTATGTAGCCTTTTAAGATTATATATTTAGTAATATACATTTAAGTTTTCTCCATGTATTTTCATGGCTTGATAGCTTATTTCTTTTTAGAACTGAATAATATTCCATTGGGTGTACTACAGTTTATTTATCCTTTCACCTGCTGAAGGACATCTTGGTTGCTTCAAAGTTTTCACAATTATGAATAAAGCTATTATAAATATCTTTGTGCTGGTTTTTGTGTGGACATGAATAACAAGGAGTGTGATTGCTGGTTCATGTGGTAAGAATACGTTTAGTTTTGTAAGAAACCGACAGACTCTTCCAGAGTGATTGTACCATTTTGCATTCCCACCAGCAATGTACGAGTGTTCCTGTTGCTCCACATCCTCGCCAGCATTTGGTGTTGTCAGTATTCCAGATTTTGGTCATTCTAATAGATGTGTAGTGGCATCTTCTGTTGTTTTAATTTGCATCTCCCTGATGACATGTGATATGGAGCATCTTTTTATATGCTGTTTTCCATCTGTATATCTTCTTTAGTCACATGTCTGTTAAGGTCTTTGGTCTTGATTGCTGTAAGTCTTGAAGTTGGTAGCATCAGTCCTCCAACTTTGTTCTTTTCCTTCAATATTGTGTTGGCTATTCTGGGTCTTTTTCCTCTCCATATAAGCTTTAGAATCAGCTTGTCAATATCCATAAAATAATTTGTTGGGATTTTTATTGGGATTGCATTGAATCCATAGATCAAGTTGGGAACAACTGCCATCTTAACAATATTGAGTCTTTCTATCCCTAAACATGGAATATCTTTCCATTTTATTTAGTTCTTCTTTTATTTCATTCATCAGAGTTTTGTACTTTTCCTTATATAGATCTTATAATATTTCATTAGATTTATACCTAAGTATTTAATTTTCTTTGATGCTATTGTAAATGGTATTGTGTTTTTAATTTCACATTAACCTGTTCATTGTTAATATATAGAAAAGCAATTGACTTTTGTAATTAACCTTTTAGCCTGCAACCTTGCTATAATCGCTTATTAATTCTAGGAGTTTTTTGTCAATTCTTTTGAATTTTCTATGTGGATGATTATTTCATTTGTGAACAAATACAGTTTTATGTCTTCCTTCCCAACCTGTGTACCTTTCATTTCCTTTTCTTGCCTTACTGCATTAGCAAAGACTTCCAGTATGGTGTTGAAAGGAGTGGTAAGAGGGGACCTCCTTGCTTTGTATGGGATCTTAGTGGGAAAAGTTTGAGTTTCTCACCATTAAGTATGATGCTAGCTGTAGGTTTCTTGTAGTCATTATCAAGTTAAGAAAGTTCTCCTCTTTCTAGTGTACTGAGAATTTTTATCATGAGTGCATGTTAGATTTTGTCAAATGCTTTTTCCTGCATCTATTAATATGATTATGTGATTTTTCTTTTTTTTTAGTCTATTAATGTGATGGATTACATTAATTGATTTTGAATGTTGAACCAGCCTTGCATAGCTGGGATAAATTCCGCTTGGTCACGGTATATAATTCTTTATATATTTTTTTAGATTCAATATGCTAATATTTTGTTGAGGATTTTTGCATCTATGCTCATGAGAGATATTGGCCAATAGTTTTCTTTTCTTGTAATGTCTTTGTCTGGTTTTGGTATTAGGGTAATGCTGGACTCATAGAATGAGTTAGGAAATATTCCCTCTGCTTCTGTACTCTGAAAGAAATTGTAGAGAATTGGTATAATTTCTTCCTTAAATATTTGGTAGAATTTACCTGTGAACACACCTGGGCCTGGTGCTTTCTCTTTTAGAAGATTATTAATTATTGATTCAATTTCTTTAATAGATATTGGTCTATTCAGATTGTTTCTTTTTGTGTGTTTTGGCAGATAGTCTTTCAGTGAATTGGTCTATATCATGTAGAGTTGTTCATAATATTCCTTCATTATCCTTTTAATTTCCAAGGGGTCCGTAGTGATGTCCCTTTTTCATTTCTGATATAAGTTATTTGTGTCTTCTCTCTTTTTTTCTTAGCCTAGTTAGAGGCTTACTGATTTTATTGATCTTTTGGTTTTGTTGATTTTTCTCTATTGATTTTCTGTTTTCAGTTTTAGTGATTTCTACTCTAATTCTTACTGTTTTTTTTCTTCTGCTTATTTTAGATTTAATTTGCTCTTCTTTTTCTAGTTTCCTAAGGCCCACTGCCTTTTTCATAGGCATTTACTATCAAGTTGCGACCCATGCTGAAAGGAATGGTTCCAAATCTTCTGCTTGTGTAATTGACCCCAACTTGAATGGCTTATGCTTCCCATCTTATGTTGAAAAGGTACAGTATCTGCCTTCATGTTAAAAAAAAATACCCAGGGTCATATCGGGTATTTCAAAAAGTGATTGGTATCCCTGAGTCAAGACCAAGGTTTGCAGTATAAAAGACACTTAATGAGATGTTTTCCCCTGATCTCCTTGAGGGACAGAAATATTTATTTTTACATTTAGGAGTGTACTTTCAGAGAACTAATGGCAACAAGTTCAGAGCTCTTGTTATTATAGGCTCATTTTCTAGAGTTCTGTAATGTTCCCTCAAAGGGCTAGAGTTCCTAGTGCTTTTGAGGAGTTTTCTAAGATTCTGATTCTTAGAACTCAGCCAAAATGCCATCTTTCATGATGCCTTTCCTGTGAGAAGTGATTTCTTCAGCCTCATTTCTCATTTATTAATATTCTGTGGCATTTTTACTTTTTAACTTTAGCTATGTGTGCCCAGTTTTTATCATTTCTCCTACTTATAGTCCTCTTGAGGGCAAGACAGTTGTTCTGGATATTTTTGTATTAATCAGCACATGTTCATTGAGCCCCTGTATTAGTTCATGGGCTTTTATAATTCGTATATCATGAATGGTTATAGTTTTTCATACCTTCACTAGAATTCTTTTGTTATTTAAATAGATTGAGAGTGGCACTTTTCCTTTTCCTTCTTTTATTTATTAGATAGTTGTTTGGTTTGTAAGAAGTAACATAACTGTTGAAGTGTTACCCCTTCCTGGAATAAATGTCTTATAGAAGACACTATAATTGGCCAGAGGAAGCTCTTTTGAGGCAGAGTGAATTACGGTACCTTTCCTTCACACCTGGAGGTAGTGATGAGGAAGCTGCTGACAGGGAAGTACTTTTTCTTTCTGTTACTTTAAAAGGACACTTGTCTTTTCCTACTGATCCTTAGATAGGTGTAGATTAAGCTCTGGGGGCTTGTATTAATTTTTCTTTAATAAGAATCTTTACCGGATTCTCGTGAAGATCAAATTTAGCAGTGTATAGGAGGTCATTTGAACATATAAAGTACCATACAGACAAGAGTATGGTTTTTTACCCCCCTCGAAAATTAATAACTGCTCTTTCTGAACTAGTTAAAGCACAGTTCTTCTCCCAAACAGTATGTTTTTTCTTGCTTTTGTCAGCATAGACTTCTATTAGAATTTCTCAGTCAACCATCAGGTTCAATGTCACATTTTTGATGGTTCAATGTGGCAATTTTTCCCCCAAAGGCAATTGCATTATGACACCTGTTTTTGTATATTTCACTTAATTATCATAACAACTCTGAGAGGATGGTGTTAACTACCTCCATTTAAAGTTGAGTAAATCAAGGACCAGTGAGTTTAAATAACTTAGCCAAAATAGTAAGAGGTAGAGTATAGATCTGAATTCATATATTCTGGGTTTGTTTCTTGTTAACATTTATATTAGTCAGGACATGCAGAATTATGCTGTGGTATCAAATTGGCCACAAGATCTCAGTGGCTTAACATGACAAAGATTTGTTGAATTCTTGCTCATATGAATTCCATTGCAGGCCAGGTGACTCTGGAGGGCAGTTGTCCTCCAGGAAGTGATGACTAGCGCATTTATGTTGCTTTTGTCTTATGATGCCACCATCTCAACATAAGACTTCTAATATGTCTTTGCAGAATGGAGAGAAAGGGAGGGAGGGAGGACGTGCATGTCAGAGCTGTAGGGTCATATACCAGATTTTGAATACTTCTTCCTGAAAGTGAGACATGTCACCTTCGTTCACAGATCATTAGCGCTAACTAACTGCAAGAGGTCTGGGAACTGTGGGGGCCGGCCAGACCACTTCACCCAGATGTTTCCCAAGGGAAATTATTTTTACATAGAACATGTTTCCTTCTAGCTTGCAAGTTAGGGATAGTTTAACATGTCTGAGCCTCATTTTATACTGTGAATGCCTCAAGGTCAGGAATTAAATTAATAAATTCGATAATTTTTAAGTTCAATTCAGTTAAACATTATTGAGCAGTTTCAGGCCTTGTTTTCTTGCCAAAATCTATAGCCTATATCTATCTGTCTATCTATATTATAGGTAAGTAATAGTAACTAGATAGTTCTAGATTTTAAGTTCCTTGAGGACACTATAGAATAACGGTTAAAAGCACTGATTTTGAGAATTAGAATTCTGGGTCTGTCACTTCCTAACTCTCTGATCCTCGGCAAGTTGTTTGTTTGTTTTGGCCGCATTGCATGGCTTGTGGGATTTTAGTTCCTTAACCAGGGGTTGAACCCGGGCCCTTGGCAGTGAAAGCGTGGAGCCCTAACCACCAGACCGCCAGGGAATTCCCGTGTTTTTTTTTGTTTTGTTTTGTTTTTAAACAGCTTTATTAAGATATAATATACCATAAAATGTACTCTTTTTTTTAAATAAGTTTATTTTATTTTATAAATATATTTATTTATTTAATTTTTGGCTGCATTGTGTCTCTGTTGCTGTGCGCGGGCTTTCTCTAGTTGTGGCGAGCAGGGGCTACTCTTCGTTGCTGCGCACGGGCTTTCTCTAGTTGTGGCGAGCAGGGGCTACTCTTCGTTGCAGTGTGCGGCCTTCTCATTGCGGTGGCTTCTCGTTGCAGAGCATGGGCTTTAGGCACACAGGCTTCAGTAGTTGTGGTGTGCGGTCTCTAGAGCACAGGCTCAGTATTGTGGCACACAGGCTTAGTTGCTCTACGGCATATGGGATCTTCCCGGACCAGGGCTCGAACCCGTGTCCCCTGCATTGGCAGGCGGATTCTTAACCACTGCACCACCAGGGAAGTCCCATCAGCACATGTTTTAAAAAAATTCAAAAATTCAACTATTCCTCCCTTTACCTGCTCTGGCAAGAAAAAAAACAAAAACAAAACACAAAAAAACTAAGGACCAAGAAGGCCCAAGATGTGGCCTCAGCTCTGGGCAGGATGGGCTATGTTTCATTTGGCTTTGTCCTTTGTCTCTCCTGCCAGGCTCCTGACTGGTCCCTCTCCTTCTCTGGTCAGCGAGACTTCTTTGTATGGGCAGGGACTTTGGGACCTCAGTGGAGTGTTTCTGCAGAGCTTCCTGTGAGAAGTATTCCTGTGATTAGCGGTGACCTCCTAGCAGCAGATGCATTCATCATTTGGCTTCAACTTTCCCATCCCCCATTTGAAGTTCCATTGGATCTGCCTGTCACAGAGCAGCTTCCATGGAATTCAGCAGCCTGTTTCTGGTTACATTAGGCATTATCTGTATTGCACTTTTGGCTCACCTCATGAATGGTCTAGTACTATGGTTATTTTCCACAGAATATCAAAGTTGGCAGGGCCCTTAAAAATCCCTGACCTAGGAAATTCCCTGTTGGTCCAGTGGCTAGGACTCAGTGCATTCAATGCCAGGGGCCCAAGTTTAATCCCTGGTCGGGGAACTAAGATCCTGCAAACTGCATGGTGCGCCCCCCGCCCACCAAAAAATCCCTGACCTAACCCCTGCTCATTTCACAGAGGAAGAAAACTGAGACCTAATAAAGGGAAGGTATTTATCCAATCCCACAGTTTCTGTGATAGAGGTAAGACCAGGACGGTGATACCTTGACTCTAGCTGATTTTCCCTTTACCAGGCTCTGCTACCTCCTTCTCGCCAACTTACATAACATCATAAGCTCTTAGAGGGCAGAGATCATTCCTTATGTACCTTTATATCCCTCAGAGAGCCTAAGTTATTGGGTGTGCCTAATAACCTCTGAGATTTATTATCTAATTTTACATATGGTGAATATGTTGCCTAGTCGAAGAAGCAAGGTAGTTGTGGGTGGGGATCTTGGCTAGGAATTAATGGAGCTGGGGTTCCAACTCACATATTCCAAGTCCAGGTTGTCCAGTTTTCTTTCTAGTAAATTGTAACTGGGTTTGTGTGATTTTGACAGTGGAAGGACAGTCCAGCCAAGCTCCAGAGACAGTAAGTGTTCATTTAATTTGGAGAGAAGCATTTAAACTGATGTGGCCAGGGCACAGGTTGAATTAAGTGGAGGGAGATGGAGGGAAGGCAATGAGAAATGAGGTGAAAAAGATTCAGAGCTAAAGAGGACAGATCCCTTTAATGTGGGCTTTTCAGAGGAAGCCTCCTGGAGTTGGGAGCCTTGAGCTGGGCCTGAAGGATGGTTAGGATTTGAATTTACAGGGATGGTGCAAGGTTTGAGAGCATACATTTCGATTCCTCTGTAAACAAAGTTTAAAAGCCAAGCACTGGTCTAATTTGCATAGAGCATTGTTGACAAGTGAAGGATGCTGGAGAGTAGACGTTGGGGCTAGGTATTTAAAAGCCTAGAATTTTAGGTGTGTGGATTTTACTTTTATTTCCATTAATATCACTGTATGTGCTTACTCGTTCTTCAAAGATGAGTTGTGGGAACACTGGATGGCAGCTGAGTAATGAACTCTCTGCCTTTTTACTCTGTACAGATCAGGACTTTGTTTTAGGCATTTCTCTTTGATGAACTTACCATATGTAGCTCTGGCTATTCTCGAGCGGCCTCAGGGGTCCATGACATGTCATAATTTACCACTTTCCTGAGGTGAGCATTTGAAAAGTATTTGATGAGGCAGTGGTGGATGAGAGTGATTTACTTAGCTAAGGAATGGCTCCCGCTTACAGTTAATGGCATTTCTAAATTCGCAGATTCTTAAGCCATCTCTGGGGATTTGTTCACAAATGATAAGGTTTTTAATATATTCCCTTCCTACATACTTTATACTCAAGTCCACAATTGGCCTAGTCCTGGGTTCTGATCTCAGCTCTACTCCTTGTCTGTGTGACCATTGATAAGCCTCTTTCCCTTAGTTCTTATATCCAGAATAACAATGATGCTGTGCTGGATAATCTCTAAAGGCTCTTCTGGTTCTGATATTTTAGGACTCTGTATATGGGATGCAGATCAGCCTTTTCTTTGGCATTCTTCATGTACACAGACCATAATGCATTAAAACGTATTTGTATCACAGTGACTACACACATATTGGCTTATTCATCACATGCTTATGAAACAGTTCCCATTGGTGATCATGCTACACTGACTTTTTGGGTATTTTTATTGTGTCCTCTCCTTTTTATGTCCTCTGCTGCCTTCATGTTCTGGCTGTACCTTCTGTCATCCCTCAGAGCAGGCCAGACCCAGACACCACTGTGTTCTAATAGTATCAGAAAAGCAAACAACAGAGAAACACAACCAGCTGCTTCAATTTAAACTGGCCTTCCTGGCAGCTACAGATTATCAATTCCTGCACAAGCAGTCTACAGGGCTAGAAGGAGGAGATGACAGTTTTGTCCCAACTTGGTGGTAAAACCCCAAGCCTTACCTTTCATGTTAGTTGCAATTACATTTGCAATTTACATAGCTTGCATTTCCACTCTTGCTTTACTGCAGTATTAAAGATGTTTGGAAGGAGGCCAGAAATGCAAAAGAGGGAGCTAGCTATAAGGAACTATATTTAGAAAAATGTTTAAGACAACTGTCTTTGGACATGTTTTTTCCTCATTTTTATTCATTTCCTGCATAGTTTTGAATACGAGTAATAGTAATAAGTATTCCAAACATTTCATGGCACTTTAAACTTCAGAACCTTTTTTCTCCTTATCTAACACATCTTTATAAACAACCGGGAGATGATGCATACACACTATAGTTACTATAGTATAAGTAACTATAGTTACTTTTTATTG
Source organism: Grampus griseus (assembly GCF_964374135.1). Lineage (NCBI taxonomy): Eukaryota > Metazoa > Chordata > Mammalia > Artiodactyla > Delphinidae > Grampus > Grampus griseus. The sequence continues at coordinate 58,191,077 of NC_139002.1, forward strand.
AGTGCTTATTATGTGCCTGACACTGTGCTGAGTGCTTAACATGTATTATTTAATTTAACTTTTATATCAGCTGTAAAAGTGGTGTTATCACCATTGAAACAGATGAAGACACTAGGAACCAAAGGGGTTAAGTAAGGTGCCCAAATTCACACAGTTAATATGTGATGGAGTTAAGATTTGAATCCAGCCAACAGTGCCTGGCTTCACAGCTGCTGGTTCTGTTAACTTCTGAGTTTTACAGACTCTCTGTGAAGTGTGGCATTTTATCTTGCTCACTAGAGAGGTTATAGCTTGCTAATAATCGTGGCATGTATATGGTAGGTATAGGACCTGAATTTTGATCACTTGATTTAAATCTATGCCCCTGGTTTTTATTTGTTTTCATTTTTAACTGTCTTATTTTTATATCTTAGGTGAACTACTTAACATCCTTTTGGATTAGTCTTGGTATGGATTATAAATAAATTATAAAAAGGTCTTACTTGGGATGCAAAGAAAAATAAGATGTTTTCAAGGAACTAATAGTTGGTTGTAAGAAAAAGAAATGCACAAAAATAAATAAGTAAATAAATATTTAAAAAATATATATATGTATACATACACACACACAATGGAATATTACTCAGCCATTAAAAAGAATTAAGTAATGCCATTTGCAGCAACAAGGATGGACCTAGAGATTGTCATACTGAGTGAAGTAAGTCAGACAGAGAAAGAGAAATATAAATGATACAAATGAACCTATTTACAAAACAGACTCACAGACTTAGAGAAAGAACTTATGGTTACAGAGTTGTGGGAGAAGGATGGGGGGAGGGATAGTCAGGGAGTTTGGGATTGATATGTACACACTACTATATTTAAAATGGATAACCAACAAGGACCTACTATATAGCACAGGGAACTCTGCTCAGTGTTACTTGGCAGCCTGGATGGGAGGGGCGTTTGGGGGAGAATGGATACATGCCTATGTATGGCTGAGTCCCTTTGCTGTGCACCTGAAACTATCACAGTTGTTAATCGGCTATACTCTAATGTAAAATAAAAATTTTTATTTTTTTTTAAGAAGATGTTGGCGGTAGGAGTTTATTAATTAATTTATTTATTTTTGCTGTGTTGCGTCTTCGTTTCTGTGCGAGGGCTTTCTCTAGTTTTGCCAAGCGGGGGCCACTCTTCATCGCCGGTGCACAGGCCTCTCACTATGGCGGCCTCTCTTGTTGCGGAGCACAGGCTCCAGATGCGCAGGCTCAGTAGTTGTGGCTCACGGGCCTAGTTGCTCCGTGGCATGTGGGATCCTCCCAGACCAGGGCTCGAACCTGTGTGCCCTGCATTAGCAGGCAGATTCTCAACCACTGCACCACCAGGGAAGCCCTAAAATAAAAAATTTTTTAAAATGAGGTTGTATGAGTAGAGGATGTAGCAGGGAGCTTGGCATATAGTAATAATAATAACTAATTAAAGTGACTTTTTTAGTTCTAGCTATATGGATTGTTGTATTTAGTACTCAAGGAATCCTATTAGGTGGGTACTATTTTTGTACCCATTTTATGTATGAGGAAATTAAATTATGTATAAGGAAATTAAATTATGTATGAGGAAGTTAAATCTCAGAAATGAACTCTGCTGGGCTCATAAAAAAAAAGTAAAAAAAAAATTTAAGAAAAAAAATAAAGAAAAATTAAAAGAGAAAAAGAAACAAAAAAAAAAAACATTAAAAAAGAAAGAAAAAGACAGGTACAGAATTAGAGGTGCTCCCACTATATATTAAGTGGGGAAAAAACCCTAACTGAGTAGTTTGGACTATGAGTGATTTAAAGAAGGGAAATACAAGTGTGAGCTGTGATTTAATAGGGAGAGGATTTTTTTGGGGGGGAGGGGGTTAAGTATAGTATATAATAATAAAAGACCCAAAACTCTCTTAAGTGTGATTAGGGAAAAAAAAAAAAAATTGGAGCCACATTTTGTTTTTAGTAGGAACACAACTCTGAAATGTTTCTGTGAATAGGAAAGGCAATATATGTGAAACTTTCATGAATTCATCATTTAGTATATTTGTGTTTTCAGTGCCTAGCTTACACAAATGTTTATTGAATGAATGAATTTTGGGTTTGACTCTGAAGGTGCGGGGGTGCTGTGCCATTATTGTAATACAATGTGCTATAAAGGGTTGAAGATGGAACCTTTAAAGAATACCTAGTCTAGCTTCTACTTCTAACTGATGAGAGAAGTGGGACCCAGGAAGTGGAAGTGACTTTTCTAATTTGTAAAGGAGGACTAGAATCCATTGCTCCTGGCAGCACTAATGGTTTTCTGGAGTAGATTGCCAGTATTTTCACAGAGGTTTCATGAACACAGATAAAATGTATAGAGTAAATATTGTTGAAAGTATTTTGATTCGCTGACTTCTTTACAGATAAAGTGAGGATATAGCGATTTGTTCTTTTCTTCTTATTTCTGTAGATCTTGTGTACCAAGTTTAGATTAGAAAGTTTCAGTAGGTTGAACCTAACTTGATCATAGTTCTCTGGCAGTGCAAATATAGCAGAACTTTTCCCCTCAAAGGCCTGGTTGGAAGCAGTGGCCTTTATTTCTGATGTATAATTTACCTCTCCTTCCTGGTGTTTGAGTCTTGTTGGTCTTGATAAATGCCTGTTTTCTATGCACAGCATGCAGTTAACGAGGGGTCCTGGTGTGGAGCTGCTTAGGAAGTGGTGGGTGAGAGTGGGCAGTTAAAGGCAGCCTGGGTCTTTAACTCCTTTGGTTAATCCATTAATCCAGAGAATTTGTCTAATCATAGTGAATCTGTAAATCTCAGTGCCAGAATGGGAAACTGATGTGAAAAGGATTCATTGGTCTTGTTTCACGGCAGAAAGGAATGGAGGTCAAACAGGGTTCAGAAGTGGAGAAGAAATTGGAGTCAGTAGTCCCAGATTTGACTCTAAGCTCAGTCATTTAAAAGCTATGTGACCTTGGACAGGTTCCTTAGTCTGAACTTCAGGTCTCCCATCAAAATGGTGTTAGTAATATCAAGTACCACAGAGAGGATTCAGTTCTTCCCCAGATATCTGTGTGGCTTGCTCCTTTACTACTCTTTTCGGACCTTTTCTCAAGTATCACCTTCTCAGTGAAGGTTTCTCTAACTATCCTCTTAAAAATTGCAGTCCCTGTCCTGGCACTCCCTGTTCCCTTACCCTGCTTTATTTTTCTGCCATATCACTAAATGGCCATATTTTTTGTTACTATTTGTTGATTGTCTTTGCTCCCACTAATAACAATAACAAAATACAGCAATAATAGAACAGCTACTTCTTATATTTGGGGCACTGTTTAACTAATTTAATCCTTATAGAAACCCTATTAGGCAGTACTATTTTTTTTTTTATATATCTTTATTGGAGTATAATTGCTTTACCATGGTGTGTTAGTTTCTGCTTTATAACAAAGTGACTCAGTTATACATATACATATATTCCCATATCTCTTCCCTCTTACATCTCCCTCCCTCCCACCCTCCCTATCCCACCCCTCTAGGTGGTCACAAAGCACCGAGCTGATCTCACTGTGCTATGCGGCTGCTTCCCACTAGCTATCTGTTTTACATTTGGTAGTGTATATATGTCCATGCCACTCTCTCACTTTGTCCCAGCTTACCCTTCCCCCTCCCCATATCCTCAAGTCCATTCTCTAGTAGGTCCGTGTCTTTATTCCTGTCTTACCCCTAGGTTCTTCATGACATTTTTTTTTCTTAGATTCCATATATATGTGTTAGCATACGGTATTTGTCTTTCTCTTTCTGACTTACTTCACTCTGTATGACAGACTCTAGGTCCATCCACCTCACTACAAATAACTCAATTTCGTTTCTTTCTTTCTTTCTTTTTTTTTTAAGATGTTGGGGGTAGGAGTTTATTAATTAATTTATTTTTGCTGTGTTGGGTCTTCGTTTCTGTGCGACGGCTTTCTCTAGTTGTGGCAAGCGGGGGGCACTCTTCATCGCGGTGAGCGGGCCTCTCACTATCATGGCCTCTCTTGTTGCGGAGCACAGGCTCCAGACGCGCAGGATCGGTAGTTGTGGCTCACGGGCCCAGCCACTCCGCGGCATGTGAGATCTTCCCGGACCGGGGCATGAACCCGCATCCCCTGCATCGACAGGCGGACTCTCAACCACTGCGCCACCAGGGAAGCCCTCGTTTCTTTTTATGGCTGAGTAATATTCAGTTGTATATATGTGCCACATCTTCTTTATCCATTCATCCGATAATGGACACTTAGGTTGCTTCCATCTCCTGGCTATTGTAAATAGAGCTGCAGTGAACATTTTGGTACATGACTCTTTTTGAATTATGGTTTTCACAGGGTTTATGCCCAGTAGTGGGATTGCTGGGTCATATGGTAGTTCTATTTGTAGTTTTTTAAGGAACCTCCATACTGTTCTCCATAGTGGCTGTACCAATCACATTCCCACCAGCAGTGCAAGAGTGTTCCCTTTTCTCCACACCCTCTCCAGCATTTATTGTTTCTAGATTTTTTGATGATGGCCATTCTGACCGGTGTGAGATGATACCTCATTGTAGTTTTGATTTGCATTTCTCTGATGATTAATGATGTTGAGCATTCTTTCATGTGTTTGCTGGCAATCTGTATATCTTCTTTGCAGAAATGTCTATTTAGGTCTTCTGCCCATTTTTGGATTGGGTTATTTGTTTTTTTGTTATTGAGCTGCATGAGCTGTTTGTAAATTTTGGAGTTTAATCCTCTGTCAGTTACTTCATTTGCAAATATTTTCTCCCATTCTGAGGCTTGTCTTTTGGTCTTGTTCATGGTTTCCTTTGCTGTGCAAAAGCTTTGAAGTTTCATTAGGTCCCATTTGTTTATTTTTGTTTTTATTTCCATTTCTCTAGGAGTTGGGTCAAAAAGGATGTTGCTGTGATTTATGTCATAGAGTGGTCTGCCTATGTTTTCCTCTAAGAGTTTTATAGTGTCTGTCCTTACATTTAGGTCTTTAATCCATTTTGAGCTTATTTTTGTGTATGGTGTTAGGGAGTGTTCTAATCTCATACTTTTACATGTACCTGTCCAGTTTTCCCAGCGCCACTTATTGAAGAGACTGTCCTTTCTCCACTGTACATTCCTGCCTCCTTTATCAAAGATAAGGTGGCCATATGTGCGTGGGTTTATCTCTGGGCTTTCTGTCCTGTTCCATTGATCTATCTTTCTGTTTTTGTGCCAGTACCATACTGTCTTGATGACTGTAGCTTTGTAGTATAGTCTGAAGTCAGGGCGCCTGATTCCTCCAGCTCTGTTTTTCGTCCTCAAGATTGCTTTGGCTATTCGGGGTCTTTTGTGTTTCCATACAAATTGTGAAACTTTTTGTTCTAGTTCTGTGAAAAATGCCAGTGGTAGTTTGATAGGGATTGCATTGAATCTGTAGATTACTTTGGGGAGTAGAGTCATTTTCACAGTGTTGATTCTTCCAATCCAAGAACATGGTATATCTCTCCATCTATTTGTATCATCTTTAATTTCTTCCATTAGTGTCTTATAATTTTCTGCATACAGGTCTTTTGTCTTCTTACGTAGGTTTATTCCTAGATATTTTATTCTTTTTGTTGCAGTGGTAAATGGCAGTGTTTTCTTAATTTCACTTTCAGATTTTTCATCATTAGTGTATAGGAATGCCAGAGATTTCTGTGCATCAATTTTGTATCCTGCTACTTTACCAAATTCATTGATTAGCTCTAGTAGTTTTCTGGTAGCATCTTTAGGATTCTCTATGTATAGTAGCATGTCATCTGCAAACAGTGACAGCTTTACTTCTTCTTTTCCGATTTGGATTCCTTTTATTTCCTTTTCTTCCCTGATTGCTGTGGCTAAAACTTCCAAAACTATGTTGAATAAGGTGAGAGTGGGCAGCCTTGTCTTGTTCCTGATCTTAGTGGAAATGCTTTCAGTTTTTCACCATTGAGGACGATGTTGGCTGTGGGTTTGTCATATATGGACTGTATTATGTTGAGGAAAGTTCCCTCTATGCCTACTTTCTGCAGGGTTTTTATCATAAATCGGTGTTGAATTTTGTCGAAAGCCTTCTCTGCATCTATTGAGATGATCATATGGTTTTTCTCCTTCAATTCGTTAATATGGTGTATCACGTTGATTGATTTGCATATATTGAAGAATCCTTGCATTCCTGGAATAAACCCCACTTGATTATGGTGTATGATCCTTCTAATATGCTGTTGGATTCTGTTTGCTAGTATTTTGTTGAGGATTTTTGCATCTATGTTCAGTGTTTTTGGCCTGTAGTTTTCTTTCTTTGTGACATCCTTGTCTGGTTTTGGTATCAGGGTGATGGTGGCCTCGTAGAATGAGTTTGGGAGTGTTCCTCCCTCTGCTATATTTTGGAAGAGTTTGAGAAGGATAGGTGATAGCTCTTCTCTAAATGTTTGATAGAATTCGCCTGTGAAGCCATCTGGTCCTGTGCTTTTGTTTGCTGGAAGATTTTTAATCACAGTTTCAATTTCAGTGCTTGTGATTGATCTGTTCATATTTTCTATTTCTTCCTGATTCAGTCTTGGCAGGTTGTGCATTTCTAAGAATTTGTCCATTTCTTCCAGGTTGTCCATTTTATTGGCATAGAGTTTCTTGTAGTAATCTCTCATGATCTTTTGTATTTCTGCAGTGTCAGTTGTTACTTCCCCTTTTTCATTTCTAATTCTATTGATTTGAGTCTTCTCCCTTTTTTCTTGATGAGTCTGACTAATGGTTTATCTATTTTGTTTATCTTCTCAAAGAACCAGCTTTTAGTTTTATTGATCTTTGCTATTTTTTCCTTCATTTCTTTTTCATTTATTTCTGATCTGATCTTTATGATTCCTTTCCTTCTGCTAACTTTGGGGTTTTTTTGTTCTTCTTTCTCTGATTGCTTTAGGTACAAGTTTAGGTTGTTTATTTGAGATGTTTCCTGTTTCTTAAGGTAGGATTGTATTGCTATAAACTTCCCTCCTAGAACTGCTTTTGCTGCATCCCATAGGTTTTGGGTCATCATGTCTCCATTGTCATTTGTTTCTAGGTATTTTTTGATTTCCTCTTTGATTTCTTCGGTGATCACTTCATTATTAAGTAGTGTATTGTTAGCCTCCATGTTTTTGTATTTTTTACACATCTTTTCCTGTAATTGATATCTAGTCTCATAGTGTTGTGGTCGGAAAAGATACTTGATACAATTTCAGTTTTCTTAAATTTACCAAGGCTTGATTTGTGACCCATGATATGATCTATCCTGGAGAATGTTCCATGAGCACTTGAGAAAAATGTGTATTCTGTTGTTTTTGGATGGAATGTCCTATAAATATCAATTAAGTCCATCTTGTTTAATGTATCATTTAAAGCTTGTGTTTCCTTATTTATTTTCATTTTGGATGATCTGTCCATTGGTGACAGTGGCATGTTAAAGTCCCCTACTATGAATGTGTTACGGTCAATTTCCCCTTTTATGGCTGTTAGTATTTGCCTTATGTATTGAGGTGCTCCTATGTTGGGTGCATAAATATTTACAATTGTTATATCTTCTTCTTGGATCGATCCCTTGATCATTATGTAGTGTCCTTCTTTGTCTCTTCTAATAGTCTTTATTTTAAAGTCTATTTTGTCTTATATGAGAATTGCTACTCCAGCTTTCTCTTGGTTTCCATTTGCATGGAATATCTTTTTCCATCCCCTTACTTTCAGTCTGTATGTGTCTCTAGGTCTGAAGTGGGTCTCTTGTAGACAGCATATATATGGGTCTTGTTTTTGTATCCATTCAGCCAATCTGTGTCTTTTGGTGGGAGCATTTAATCCATTTACATTTAAGGTAATTATCGATATGTATGTTCCTATTCCCATTTTCTAAATTGTTTTGGGTTTGTTATTGTAGGTCTTTTCCTTCTCTCGTGTTTCTTGCCTAGAGAAGTTCCTTTAGCAGTTGTTGTAAAGCTGATTTGGTAGTGCTGAACTCTCTCAGCTTTTGCTTGTCTGTAAAGGTTTTAATTTCTCCATCAAATCTGAATGAGATCCTTGCTGGGTAGAGTAATCTTGGTTGTAGGTTTTTCTCCTTCATCACTTTAAATATGTCCTGCCAGTCCCTTCTGGCTTGCAGAGTTTCTGCTGAAAGATCAGCTGTTAACCTTATGGGGATTCCCTTGTGTGTCATTTGTTGTTTTTCCTTGCTGCTTTTAATATGTTTTCTTTGTATTTAATTTTTGACAGTTTGATTAATATGTGTCTTGGCATGTTTCTCCTTGGTTTTATCCTGTATGGGACTCTCTGTGCTTCCTGGACTTGATTAACTATTTCCTTTCCCATATTAGGGAAGTTTTCAACTATAATCTCTTCAAATATTTTCTCAGTCCCTTTCTTTTCTCTTCTTCTTCTGGAACCCCTATAATTCAAATGTTGGTGTGTTTAATGTTGTCCCAGAGGTCTCTGAGACTGTCCTCAGTTCTTTTCATTCTGTTTTCTTTATTCTGCTGTGCCGTAGTTATTTCCACTATTTTATCTTCCAGGTCACTTATCCATTCTTCTGCCTCAGTTATTCTGCTATTGATCCCTTCTAGAGTTTTTTGGGTTTTTTTTTTTTGTGGTATGCGGGCCTCTCACTGTTGTGGCCTCTCCCATTGCAGAGCACAGGCTCTGGATGCACAGGCTCATTGGCCATGGCTCATGGGTTCAGCCGCTCTGCGGCATGTGGGATCCTCCCGGACCGGGGCACGAACCCGTGTCTCCTACATCGGCAGGCGGACTCTCAACCACTGCGCCACCAGGGAAGCCCCTTCTAGAGTATTTTTAATTTCATATATTGTGTTTTTCATCGTTGCTTGTTTCCTCTTTAGTTCTTCTAGGTCCTTGTTAAATGTTTCTTGCATTGTCTCTATTCTATTTCCAAGATTTTGGATCATCTTTACTATCATTATTGTGAATTCTTTTTCAGATAGACTGTGTATTTCCTCTTCATTTGTTACGTCGTGGGTTTTTATCTTGCTCCTTCATCTGCTGTGTGTTTTTCTGTCTTCTAATTTTGCTTATCTTACTGTGTTTGGGGTCTCCTTTTAGCAGGCTGCAGGTTCATAGTTCCCGTTGTTTTTGGTGTCTGTCCCCAGTGGCTAAAGTTGGTTCAGTGTGTTATGTAGGCTTCCTGGTGGAGGGGACTAGTGCCTGTTTTCTGGTGGATGAGGCTGGATCTTGTCTTTCTGGTGGGCAGGTCCACGTCTGGTGGTGTGTTTTGGGGTATCTGTGGCCTTATTATGATTTTAGGCAGCCTCTCTGCTAATGGGTGGGGTTGTGTTCCTGTCTTCCTAGTTGTTTGGCATAGGGTGTCCAGCACTGAAGCTTGCTAGTCGTTGAGTGAAGCTGGATGTTGGTGTTGAGATGGAGATCTCTGGGAGATTTTCGCCGTTTGATATTACGTGGAGCTGGGTGGTCTCTTGTGGACCAGTGTCCTGAACTTGGCTCTCCCACCTCAGAGGCACAGCACTGACTCCTGGTTGCAGCACCGAGAGCCTTTCATCCACACAGCTGCTAGTGTTCGAGGGTCTTCTGCAGAGGTAGGGGGCAGCTGTGGCTCACTGTGGGGACAAGGACACTGGCAGCAGAAGTTATGGGAAGTACTCCATGGCATAAGCCCTCCCGGAGTCTGCCATTAGCCCCACCAAAGATCCTGTCAGTACTATTATTATCCCCTTTGAGAGATTGAAAAACTGAGGCATGGAGAAGTTAAGTAATTTTCAGAGAGAACATAGGTAGTTAGCAGTGGAGCCAGGCTCTGAACCTAAGCTCTCTGGCTCCAAAGTCCTTGCTTTGATCACTATCCTATACTGCCTCATTAGAACATAAGCTTCTTTTTCTTTTCTTTTTTTAATAAATTTATTTATTTATCTATTTATTTATTTATGGCTGTGTTGGGTCTTTGTTGCTGTGCGCAGGCTTTCTCTAGTTGCAGTGAGCGGGGGCTACTCTTTGTTGCGGTGTGCGGGCCTCTCATTGTTGTGGCTTCTGTTGTTGCTGAGCACGGGCTCTAGGCATGCAGGCTTCAGTAGTTGTGGCACGTGGGCTCAGTAGTTGTGGCACGTGGGCTCAGTAGTTGTGGCTTGCCAGCTCTAGAGCTCAGGCTCAGTAGGTGTGGCACACGGGCTCAGTAGTTGTGGCACACGGGCTTAGTTGCTTCACAGCATGTGGAATCTTCAGGGCTGGAAACTGTGTCCCCTTCATTGGCAGGCGGATTCTTAACCACTGCGCCACCAGGGAAGTCCGAGAGCAGGGATGTTTGTCTTTTGGTTTACTGTTGTTTCCCCAGGACCTAGAATAGTACCTGGCACATAGTAAGCAATGAATATTTGTTGAATGAATGAATGTGTAGTGAGTATATGTGAGGGAAAAAATGTTAAATGGCATTGTTTTTACCTTGACCCCTCTTAATCTTCTGGGGTCCTAACTATTGCTTTAGTCCTGTTCTGTTCAATACAGTAGCCAGTAGCCACATTGCAGGTACTCAGTAGCCACATGTGGCTAACAGCTTCTATATTGAACAGCACAGATGTAGAACGTTTCTATCACTGTAGAAAGTTCTCTTTGGATCAGGCAGAGGGCAGGTAAAGCGAGGCCTGAGGAGGAGCAAGTGGTGAGAATGGAGAGATAGAGAGGAATGGGCTCATGGAGGGCTTTGGTTGCTAACAAAGTTTGGACTTTATTTTGAAGCCCATGGTTCCTGAATTTGGCCACATAGTTGAAAAACCTGGGGAAGCTTGTCTAAAATTCTGACTCCCAGGTGGTCTTTTTTTTTTTATTTGGCTGCATTGGGTCTTAGTTGTGACATGTGGGATCTTTTGTTGCAGCGTGCAGGCTCTCTAGTTGTGGCACGCAGGCTCTAGAGTGTGCAGGCTCAGTAGTTGTGGTGTGTGGGCTTAGTTGCCCCGCAGTATGTGGGATCTTGGTTCCCTGACCAGGGATCGAACCAGCGTCCCCTGCATTGGAAGGCAGATTCTTAACCACTGGACCACGAGGGAAGTCCCCATCCTAACCATTTTTAAGTGTGCAGTACAGTAGTATTAACTATATGCAACTTGTTGTTCAGCAGATCTCTAGTACTTTCCTCTGGCAAAACTGAAACTGTACCCATTAAATAATTCCGCATCCCCCAACAGCCCCTGGCAACCACCATTTTTTTCTGTTTCTCAGGGTTTGTCTGCTTTAGATACTTCTTATAAGTGTAGTCATGTAGTATTTGTCTTTTTGTGACTGGTTTATTTCACCTATCATACACTTATTCACAGTGTAGCATATGACAGGATTTTCTTCTTTGTTAAGGCTTAATAACATTATTTTGTATATATACACCACATTTTCTTTATCCATTCATCTGTCAGTAGACATTTAATTTTCTTCCACCTCTTGGATATTGTGAATAATCCTGCAGTGAACATGGGTGTGCACATATCTCTTCAAGATCCTATTTTCAATTCTTTTGGATCTAGACCCAGAAGTGGGATTGCTGGATCATATACTAATTATATTTTTACTTTTTTGGAGGAACCTCCATACTGTTTTCCATAGCGGCTGCACCATTTTACATTCCCACAGATAGTCCACAAGTTTCCAATTTTCCTGCATCCTTGCTAACACTTGTTATTTTCTGGGGTTTTTTTTTTTGTTTTCTTTTTTTAATAGTGGCTATCCTCACAGATTTGAGATGGTATTTGATTTGCATTTCCCTGATGATTAGTGATGTTGAACATCTTTTCATATGTGTGTTGGCCATTCGCATGTCTTCTCTGGAGAAATGTCTGTTCATATTCTTTGCCCATTTTAAATCAAGTTATTTGTAAAACTCTGTTGTAAATAAGAACCCCAGGTGATTCTGATGGAGGGTGGTGGTGAGTGGGCCAGCAGCTGTGTCGGAGAGTGAGGAGGCTTGGATCACTCAAGCTGCATTATTCTTGACTAGGTTATTCTTGGCATCACATGTGGTCTCCAGTTTGATTTTTTGTGTGTGATGTCTATACCATTAAGGTTCAAATTAGACAGGTGCTTCCCTGGGGAGTCTTTACCATGTCATGAAATTACCCTCTTCCATTTTCTGAGCTTTTAGCCTCTTCTAATACAATCTCTTTCCTTTTCATCAAGAGTGCTTTCTTAGTGTTGGTGCTTTGGGGCAGGAATCTAACTCTCCTTTGCTCCCATCCCCCCCCCCCTTTTTTTTTTCAGTTTTTCTTCAGCTTCATCACAGTAAAACTCTTCCTGATCCTGTGCCCAGGCCTGTAGCCCAGAGCATCCTGGGGTCTTTGCATCTAACAAGGGTGGTTCTGCCAGGTTTTTCTGAGCCTTTTTGTCCTGAGACAAAAGATTTGGCCTCATATTTAGAGTCTCAACTGTTTGGAATGCAGAAGCTCCTGATCAGTCTTAGACCTCCCATTGCAAGGGCCCAGTAGGCTTTGAACTAACCAGTAAGCAGAGGAGATCTCTTGTGCTTTGGGTAGAAAAGTGGCCTCATTGCCACTCTTCTGGCTGGGAGTCTGGAGGCCTGAGGTCCAGTCCTGGATCTGTTACTGACTTGCTCTGTGACTGAGCAAGTTACTGGGTCTCTGTTTTCTCTGTTGCAAAATGAAAGGCTTGAATTAAATGATCTTTGAGATCCTGCCAAGCTCTAACTTCTCTGGTTCATTTCAGTTACTTAATAGTGTCCTTGGCTCTGTATTAGCCAGGGAGGAACTCCGTAGGTTAACAAGATAGCCTCTGCTTTCACAGAGCTCATAGCCCAGGAGAGAAGTAGTCATGTAAACAACCTGGTCTGACTTGAAGCAAGTCTAGAATGGGGCTATCACCAAGTGTGTTTGGAACAGAGTGATTAGTTCCAGTTGGAAGAATATGTGAAGCTTTATGTAGGTTGGAGTGTTTGAGTCTTTGGTCCTGTCTTCATCTCTTCTGTTGTTCTTTCTTCTCCCATCTCATATGAATAGCCAAGCCCATTCCCTTCCTAAACTGTCACAGTTTTCATGGTAAATCATGTTCCTCCTTAAAAAACAAAAACTAACAAAAAACCTAAAACAAAACAAAAAACCTAAAAACTAAAGACACACAGTCACAGAAATCCTCTCCTCCTTTCTCCAAACTCCTGCAATAGTTTATAGGTTACCTGTAAAATTCCTTTAACTATTATTGTCTTGCCTTTCTTTTCTTATTTGGAACTCTGAGTTCAAGCTGCTTCTCTCATTTTGTCTGCTACCAGGAGTTTCAGCTCTGAGTAATTGGGTCTCATTTTTGCTACTAGATTGTGAGCTCCATAAGGGCAAACAGTATATCTTAATCTCTCATCATCTATGCCTCTTCCAAGTGATTTACATAGTAGAGTGTCATTAAATGTGGGTTTGTTTATTTTAAACCAAGTCTCTTCGCTCTGATATGGATGTCATATTTGCATATTTATTCAGCATGTGCTTTTTATGTTGTTAAGTGATTAATTTATAACATGTAACAGTCTTTTTGTCACTCTTGATCCTTCTTTCTTGCTTTAACCATCTTCTTGGCTCTAAGAAGTATAGTGAACATCATGACATGTTGGAAGGAACACTGGGCTTGGAGTGTGAAGAGTCAGGGTAAAATCTGGGCAAGTTGCTTTTCTTCTTTGAGGCTTTTCTCATCTGTAAAGTAGATCTCAGCCCTGATTCCCCATTGAGTTGTTGGATGGCCACAGAAATGCTTTGGAAAGTCAAAAATCAATCTTTTTATTTCTTTGGCTTTTTGGGCATTTTTAATTCAACAGACATTCACAAAGTACATATTATGTGCTAAGTCCTGTGCTAGAGGGGCAGAAGGAAGAATCAGCTATGGCCTTTGCCCTCCAAGGACTTTACACACTAATTGGACAGGTAGGTATGAACACAAAGGAATCAAGGGAGTGAACAAAGAGGAAAATAATTGGGGAAATGCTTGAATGTGGGACTTGCCAGCTTATGGGGTTCAGTTTGGGCACTTGGCTTGCCTTGTGAAGATCCCATCTATGATATCTTTTCTCAGAGTATAGCTGAAGTTGGAGAGAGGGTCAGTGTTCAATCAGTTAGTTTTATATAACAATAACAGTGTGGCACAGGAAAAAGAACAGGGAACTTGAGTTTAAATCTCTCATCTGTTACCTAGAGGATATGCATCCTTGAGTGTGTCATGTAATGTTGCTGAAAGCTCAGCTTCATCATGAGTAAAACTGGAGAATAAATGCCTCAAATTTAACAGACATTTATAGGAGTCTACTCTGCTAGCTGGATTCTGAAGTTGCAAGAGTGAAAGGATAGTCTCCCAGGAACTCTGTGGGAAGAATTGTGCCATTTAGAGTGTGAAACAGAAACCACGTGAGAGCATTCTTTGACTGTAAATGCTATATAAACATGAAGACTTCCACCACGGATGGCTGTTCATAGGGCTGCTTCCCACTGGAATGGTGTTACCATAAGTAATGTCCCATCATATCTCCTTTCTGTTTGTGATCCTCTCTCTCAGCCTAGCTGTGTGTATGTGTGTGTGTGTGTGTGTGTGTGTGTGTGTGTGTGTGTGTGTGTGTTTTCTTTATGATCAGCTGGCCCCTGAAAGCTCTGGATTATTATAAGGACTAAATATAATAATATCCCAGTGAGGTCAACTGGGATTATCATTTGATACACAGTAGGCAGTGACTAATGGGAGCTTTCATTATCCATGATCTGTGTGTCATCCAAGTCACAGAACAAGGGCAGCCTCTCAAATTACTGCCATGTTCTGGGTTTTGATCTAGGTACTGAGGGTACAATAGTGAACAAAATAGTTGAAAATCCCTACCATCATGGGACTTATAATTTTGAGGAAGACACATAATTAACAAAATAAAAAGTAAAATATTAAGTATGGTGGATAAGTGGGAAAGAAGAAAAATAAAACAAGGAAGGGAGAACCACGGGGTGATAGGGGGGTGGTGAAGATTTAACTTTTAAATAGGGAGCCAAGGAAGGCCTCACTTGAGAAGGTGACTTTTGATTAAGACTTGAAGAAGGTGAGAGAATGTACTAGAGGAGGAACATTCCAGGCAGAGGGAACAGCAAGTGCCAAGGCTCTGAAGCCAGACCTGGTATGTTTCAAGGAATGGCAGAAGACAAGGATGGCTGAAGTGAAGTGGTCAGAGGGGAGATCAATAGAAGAGGGCAGAAGATTGTGATGGGAGCACATCTTTTTGGGTCTTCTAGATTCTAGTAACGAATTGGCTTTTCTGTTGAGTGAGATGGGAAGTCACTGAGGATTTTGGTCAGAAGAGTGACTTTTCCATACGTTTTCATAGAAACATTCTGACTGCTGTGTTGAGAATAGAAGAAGTGGTAAATGCAAAAGCAGGAGACTAGTTAGGAAGCAATTGCATTAATCCTGGTAAGAGATGATGGTGGCTTAGGTTAAGATGGTGGAATTGGGGGTAATGACAATTGATTTTAAAGATAGAACTGAAAAAGATTTGTTGATGGACTAGTTGTGAGGTATAAGAAAAAGAGAAGTCAAGACTGACACCAAAATTTTGACCTGTGCAATTGAAAGGATGGAGTTGTCATTGGCTGAACTGGGAGAAGACAGGAGAAACAGATTTCAGGGGAGGGGATGAGTGAATATAAAAATATGGTGGTATTTAGATCATGAGATTAGATGAGGTGACCTTGGGAGTGCATAACGATAGAAAAGAGACTCAAGATTTGAGCCTAGGTCACCATAAAGTTTAGAAATTGAGAATAAGCTGTCAGAATAATGGGGGGAAAACAAAACACTCCCCCCTCCCCAAACTCAGTATAGTGTCTGGAAACCAAATGAAAGAAGTATCTAGGGCTTCCCTGGTGGCACAGTGGTTGAGAGTCCGCCTGCCGATGCAGGGAACGCGGGTTCGTGCCCCGGTCCGGGAGGATCCCACATGCCACGGAGTGGCTGGGCCTGTGAGCCATGGCTGCTGAGCCTGCACGTCCGGAGCCTGTGCTCCGCGATGGGAGAGGCCACAGCGGTGAGAGGCCCCCATACCGCAAAAAAAAAAAAAAAAAGTATCTAAAAGAAGGAGAGAGTGGTCAACTGGGTGACATGCTGCTGTGACATATCCAGGAAAATGAGAGCTGAAAATAGGTCACTAATTGTAGCATGGTGGAAAGGTCATTGGTGACTTTGATAAGAACAATTGTGGTGGTATAGTGGGAATGAAAGTCTGGTTGGAGTGAGTTCAGAAGAATGGGAGGAAAGATGAGAGAAAGCAAATATATATATATATATATATATATAGCTCTTTCTAGAAGCTTTGATGTGAAGGGAAGGAGAGAAATGGATTGGTAGCTGGTGTGTTGGATGGAATAAAGAAAGAAGTTTTTATTTGTTTATCTTATTTAGTTTTTAGACAAGACAAGTAGCAGTATGTTAATAGGAATAATTCTGAAGAAAAGGAAAATCCTGATGACGTGGGAGAAAGAGGGGGGGAAATGCCTCTCGTTTGATGAAGGGATATAATCTAGTGTATCAGTGGAGGGTTGGACATGGACTGTTATCCATAGTAATAGGAGAGAAGTTAGTTAATGTGCTCAGATGCAGTTTGATAGGTAAAAGGAAGGGGTCTTGTGAAACTGCTCTTCTGGATGATTGATTTTATGTAGACAAATAAGGTAAATCACTGGGTGAAAGTGAGATTAGGAGCAGAGAAAGCATGAAATTGTCTAGGAAAGTAAATTGTCTTCGCAAATATAGAATGACTGTCAGGTTGCATTTAGAGTCCACATGAAAATAGTGATCATGAATTTAAAGTTTAACTATAGTGAGTATAGTTGTATATGTTTTCCTCCTCCCAAGACCTGTGCCAGTATAAGCAGAGAGTAGATGGTGAATTGGATTTAACCAGCGTTGTTGGTTTAATCAAACTAGTGTTAATATAAGTGATAGAGGGCCAAGGGAGTGATTTTAAAAATCGATTGAGGGACTTCCCTGGTGGCGCAGTGGTTAAGAATCTGCCTGCCAATGCAGGGGACATGGGTTCGAGCCCTGGTCCGGGAAGATCCCACATGCAGCGGAGCAACTAAGCCCGTGCGCCACAACTACTGAGCCCGCGCTCTAGAGCCCGCGACCCACAACTACTGAAGCCCACGTGCTGCAACTACTGAAGCCTGTGCACCTAGAGCCTGTGCTGTGCAACAAGAGAAGCCACTGCAATGAGAAACCCGTGCACCACAATGAAGAGTAACCCCTGCTCGCCACAACTAGAGAAAGCCCACTTGCAGCAACGAAGACCCAATGCAGCCAAAAATAAATAAATAAATTTATATTTAAAAAAAAAAATCGACTGAGGAATTTAAACCTGCCAGGGTTAGGAGTAAGGAAGCTGATGGATAGGTAGGTAGGATCAATAGATTAAATGTCCTGATAGGCTAAAGGATTATTAGAGGTGGGGTACTACAGTGAGAAAACTGGAAAAATAAGAGATAGTGGTTGGAGAATGAAATCTTTGGGATTATGATTATAGAAGATGGGTAGTTATTGGTAACGACAAAGTCAAGAGTATAACCAGAGGAATGGGAGGCTGAAGTAGAATGGAAGTCAAGATCAACAGAGGAGAGGCAGTCAAGTAACTGGGAGGGCAGTATGTTGTAACCATTATTTATATAGTTATTAAAATTACCAAGAATTATGGCAAGAATGGTGTTGGAGTGGATTTCTGGGAGCCACAATCTTTAAGCATTAAAAGGGAGTGACTTGGGGGTGGTAAATGGCTGCAAGGAAGAGTGATGTTGAATCTGATAATGTCAGATTCAAAACTGGTTGTTTGCATACAGGAGAGTCTGGAAAGAACAACGAGGTTGAAGGCCCACTGGTAGATAGGGAGTGAGAGAAAACCAGCCACCCTTTGAGAGTGGTGCAGAGGAAATATTATAACGGACTGCCAGATTTTACTTAGAGCAGGAAGGTGAAGGGGGCATTCACAGAAGAGGTTGAAGATACATACAGAAATTTAGCTAACCTTGAGGTCCAGAGGTTACAGTGGGAAAAAAATGTCAGGAGTTGAAGAGGGGAGAGAGATGAGAATCAGAACATGTAATGTATAGAGGCACATAGGATTAAAGTCTGGGAAATGAGGGATGACCTGGGTGTCCTGGGGGCAGGGGCAGGGGGCAGGTGGGGTGCGGAACAAATGACACTCCCAACGGAGAAGGAGGAGGTCTTTTCTAATTGCCTGTAGTAAGATTATCCACATTGGTCTTCCAATGCCATTTGGAAAGATATGATTTGCTGGTTAAAAAATAATCCATGTGGATAATAGAAATTTGTTTGAAAATGTTAAAAACATGCTACTTTGGAATAGGAAACATTTATAGATGTATTATGAAAACCAGACAGATACATACTTGTCCTCCTCCAAGAAAATGTTTGGTAATATCAAAGCAGATCAGTATCTTGTTCTAAACATTAATCTTCTTTATTCAAACATTGATACCATATTGTCTTTTTATTGAGGGTTATTTTGCTTCCTAATGAACACGTTGGAATTTATTTTCAGAGTAGCAGTTTACTCCATCTGAATGATCTATAGTTGGAAATAGATGTGCAAGGTTGCAAATCAATTTGGTAATCTCAGTAGAACCAGAAGGAAAAAAATCCTACAGTGAGCTTTTGATTTTATCTTGAAAAGCTAAGTAAATGGTGGTCAGCTTTATAGTTTGTGATCAACTTTATCTGAAATTGAAAGTCTGGAATTTTTGTTTGTTTGTTTTTTGCTGTGCCATGTCTTGCAGAATCTTAGTTCCCCAACCAGGGATTGAACCCGGGCCTTGGCAGTGAAAGCACTGAGTCCTAACCACTGGGCCGCCAGGGAGTTCCCTGGAATGTTTTAAGAACTAATGTTTTCATGCTACAATATGGATAAACCTTGAAAACATTATGCTAACTGAAATGGAAAGTAGCATGATGGTTGCTAGGGAGAGGAAAGAATGAGGAGTTAGTGTTTAATGGGTACAGAGTTTCAGATGGGAAGGATGGAAATGTTCTGGAAATAGAGGGTGGTGATTTGCACACCAGTGTAAAGGTACTTAATGCCACAAAATTGTATACTTAAAAATGGTTAAAATGGTAAATTTTATGGTATATATTTACCACCACAAACCAAAAAAAACTTGCAGTGTTTTAAGTGTCCAATGCCTACAAGACTACTTGTCAAATTTTGGTCAACTGTACTTGCATCATATTACAAATAATGAACCCTTTTGTCTTCAACACCTTATGTTAGTGTAGTACTCTACAGTTTAGGAACTGTCTTCTTACCTGCTTTCCCTTTGGATCTTCAGAACAGCCACAAGAAGTACATAGATAGGAATAGATAAGGGATTCTAAGAGATTTGTAGGTCAGGGACAGAGATAAGTGTCTAGACCAATATGGTCTGTCTAGTTCCAGAACCTCCCTATCCATAAATGCGGGGGCTGAAAACTTAAAATGGGAGCTTTTCAAGAGTAGAGCCTTGGCATCTTTGAAGCAATATAGTTCCTCCAGCAAAGGCTTCCTTTATTAGAGCTCAGAGGCAGTTGAGCTCTACACTGCTGACTTGCACATGGGGCCTGGTTTGTCTCCAGACCTTCAGCAAAGCATCTGGGCAAAGGAGAATGATCATATCACATCATCACATCAAAGTTTGATTGACTAAATACTATATACCCAACTTTTTTTTTCCCTAGAGGAAATTAATTTTTAAAATATGCATAATGTAGTAGGATCAAAAGTAAATAAAGAGTTTCACAGTGAAGGAGGAAATAAGGAAAACAGAGTAAGTGAATCCAGAAGTTCTAGTTTATTGCTAAGGTTTGGTTCAACCCTGAGCTTCCTAGTGGCCAGAGCAAGGCCTGGTCCAAGGTTCACAGGATCCAGCATTTATTCATTTATTCTTTCAACTGATAGTTTATTCCTTTTAAGTGTTTGAATAGTCAGAAGACACACACACTGATCTCTGGGTGTAATATCTGAAGAAAATAGAGCTCATCTTAAACAATAGACGACATTAGTGGTTGCCACAGTAAACTTGACGGTAGAGTCTATGTCTGGTTTATTTCTGTTTAGCCTATACCTGGCACCAGTAATTGGCTTAGACTGAATACTTACTATGGATCTACTGAATGAATAAGAAATGGTTGCTTTTTAAGGATCTGATGTAAAACTTGGACAAAGAAATGACTTCATAACAGTCATTTTGATGTTCAGCAAATACTGAATACCTTTGGTGTATACTTGGTCCTGTAGGAGATAAAGACATGAATAAATTACGGCTTTATCCTCAAGGGGTATTTTTAAAAAACCAAGGATACAAAGTGTAGTGTGTGATGATATAAAATGCTTTGGGAGGACAATGGGAGCTCAGAGGAGAGTTCTTTGTAGGCCAACTGTCCAGTTTTCCCATTGGTAAGTTGGGAATAATAAATAGTACTTCATAAGGTAGATGTGAAAATTAAAGGAGGTAACATAATGTAAATATCTAAGAAAAATTCCTCTCCTAGCTAAACATTTCATAAATGTTAGCTAATATAATATTCAGGGAAGACATCCTGGAGAAGGAGTGCATGGAGTTAGGTTCTCTAGACCTCCATGCTCATCTCTACCGCAGCACATGGGTGTCCTTGTTTGACTCTTTACCTGTTTCCTTTCTTTGCTAGCACCAAGGTCCTTAAGGGCATGTTCCATAACTTATTCATCTTCATATCCCTAATGCTGGTACTGGGCCTGGTATAAAATAAAGACCTAGTGAGGTTTATTGACTGAAAGAAGGAAGCAAGCAAGCATATTGGGAACCAAGCAGGCTTGCTTCTTTAGTGACTGAGAAAGTTCTAAAGATATGCTTTAAGGGAGCCCTACTTGGCTCTGAGTTACATCTGACAGCATATTCTCCTGTGCTGTTATTCTTCTTCCATGTTTCTTCATTCCTTACTGCTTTTATACGCTTACTGGACTACTACTATTTTTTTTCAGCCGTGCAATGCGACTTGTGGGATCTTAGTTCCCTGACCAGGGATTGAACCCGGGCTATGGCAGTGAAAGCGCCGAGTCCTAACCATTGGACAGCCAGAGAATTCCCTGGACCACTTCGGCTAACCTCTAAGCAAATGAACATAATGGTTGGTGGGTAGTTAGTTCGCAACAGTCATAGTCTCTCAGATCAGTATTTCCAGATACCCAGCTGTTCATTGGACATCTCTGTCTCTGCTTGTTCAAAAATGAACACTATCTTTCAGTGCTTACCCTAGAAACCCCTTACTTTCCCCTCATCAAGCCCTGCATATAGAGAGTTTCTAAATCCTGTCAGTTCTGACTCCAAAATATTTCCTATATTCTTTCCTTCTTTTCTGTTTCGCCTTTTTTTTAGTTAAGACCTTCTGTTTCTCTTCTGCCAGTCCATCCTCCATCTTCTCATGAAATATTGTTCTAAAACACAGATGTTTATGGCACTTTGTTACTTTAATCCTTCATGGCTCCCTGTTCATCTTCATAGCAATTCTTTGGATTAAATTGTAGTGTTTCCATATTATAGATGAGGAGATAATTGCCTTCCTGTAGCAGACAGCCTCAAGGTGACTAGTACCCCTCTTACTCTTTTGAGGCTTTCTAATTACCCTTCTAAAGCCATAGACCTGGGAAGAGGATAGTCCACAGTCCTGGATGTCACTATGGACATTGTGGGTCCCAGGCCATTGAAATCACATGTGATGGATGAGGATGTTTCCCCAGATGAAATAATGATAAAGCCACCATTTGTTGTGTTTACATGTCCTCTGGCAAAACAAACATTGTCTCATTTAATCCTCTCAACAATCCTAGGATGTAGTTATCCCTGGTATTTCCACTATACAGAAGAGGAAACTGAAATTAAGTAAGCTCTCCAAGGCCTCACAGCTTGTGGTGACTTAAAAACCTATGTTCTTGGGCTCCCCTAGTGGTGCAGTGGTTAAGAATCCACCTGCCAATGGAGGGGACACAGGTTCAAGCCCTGGTCCGGGAAGATCCCACATGCCGCGGAACAACTAAGCCCGCGTGCCACAACTACTGAAGCCCATGTGCCTAGAGCCTGTGCTCTGCAACAAGAGAAGCCACTGCAGTGTGAAGCCTGTGCACTGCAATGAAGAGTAGCCCCCACTAGCCGCAACTAGAGAAAGCCCGCGTGCAGCAACGAAGACCGAACGAAGCCAAAAATAAATATAAATAAAAACCTATGTTCTTAACCATTCATTATATGAAATTGCTAGGCAGCAGTTTGCACATGTTACTTCCCCAGGAAAGGTGATGACTTTGGGTGCTATAAACTTACTGTTGAGAATTCCCAATATAGTGGGCTTCATGGGTTTGCTTCAGAGAACTAACATATTTTGGTTACACTTTGACTGAATGGGTTCTTCAAACAAATACCTGCATTTCTTTATATTCCCTTAGTATCCTATGTCTCATGACAGATGGATCTAAAATGCCAAGAAAGGGACTTCACTGGTGGTCCAGTGGTTAAGACTCCGCGCTCCCAATGCAGGGGGCCCGGATTCGATCCCTGGTCAGGGAACTAGATCCCACACGCCTCAACTAAGACGCATTGCAGCCAAATAAATAAATAAATATTTAAAAAATGAAATGCCAAGAAAGACACAGGGTCAGCAAAAGGGCAGAGGGGCATTCCTGGAACTGTATTGTCATACAGCTTATTTGTTCATTTCTCTTTCCACTTAATTGTTTGATCATCTGTCCACCCAGAGGATGGTAGCAAGGTGATACAGTGGAAAGCCTCCAGTCTAAGGGCAGGAGACCTGGGTTTTGTTCAGGGCACTGTCCACAACCCTGACTTGCCATGTATTTCTAGGGTAGTCCTTTCCCTTCTCTGTGCCTCAGTTTTCGCTTCTAAATAAAAATAAATAAAGCTATTGGGTGTCATGACCATAGTCCTCTTCCAACTAGCTCTCTGCAACTAAAAGGTGATGGAGATAATATGGCACTCGTACTTTTCAAAAGGAGCACCATTATTTTTATACTGTGTCACAGGCCTATATAAAATATGGTTTATATCTTTGCATTGCAAATCTAGCCTCTTGTGTGAAACCATTAAAGAGGGACTCTCAGGATTGCTGATTCATAGTCTCTAGAAATGCCTGATCACTCACTGTTTCTTGTAGTTTGGGATGTTATAGCAAGTGTGGCTGCAGCAACCCATTTCCAGCAAATTATAACTTTGCTTTAGAGTTGTGTGATAATTTACAGTCATTGTATTATGTGGTTGTGAAACTGTGTTTATTCAGCAAATATTTTCAAAGCACGTACTTTGTGCCTGACTTTGTTCTAGGTGTCAGGGATCCCTGCTGTCATGTGCTTTACAAGCAGGAGTGTGATACAATTACATTACAGTTGCCTCTTTTTAATTAATTAATTAATCAATTAATTAATCTTTGGCTGCCTTAGGTCTTCATTGCTGCCCGCGGACTTTTTTCTAGTTGCGGCGAGCGGGGGCTGCTTCATTGAGGTGTGCAGGCTTCTCATTGCAGTGGCTTCTCTTGTTGCAGAGCACGGGCTCTAGGCGTGTGGGCTTTGGTTGTTGTGGCTTGCGGGCTCCAGAGCACAGGCTCAGTAGTTGTGGTGCACAGGCCTAGTTGCCCTGCAGCCTGTGGGATCTTCCCGAACCAGGGCTCGAACCTGTGTCCCCTGCATTGGCAGGCGGATTCTTAACCCCGGCGCCACCGGGGAAGTCCCTACAGTTGATTCTTGAACAACACAGATTGAGCTGCGTGGTTCCACTTACACATGGAATTTTTGCAATAAATACGTACTACAGTACTACACAGTCCATGGGAGGTTGAATCCACAGATGCTGAACCATGGATACGGAGGGCTGACTATAAAAGTTATACTTGGATTTTCGACTGCCTGGTTGGATTGCACCCCTAATCCCTGCATTGTTTGAGAGTCAACTGTGTAATGTGGTAAATACTACAGAAGCTTCTCAATGAAAGTAGCATTTAATTGAGTCCTGAAAGAAGAGTAGGAATTGTCCAGACTAAAAGATAGGGAGACTGAGGAGGAAACCCCTGTGATTCAGAAGGGTGGTATTTCAGACAGGGAGAATAGCATGTGTAAAGACTCAGAGGCAAGAGAGTATAGTATGTTCAGGGGAACTCAGAGAAGATCAAATCTGCTGGATTCTAAAGTGTGAAGGCAAGAAAATGTTATTTTGAAATTACAGCCGTTTTAGGTATCATGCCTGGATTGTGAAACAGCATGATGTCATGGAAGGGCACAGGACTTGGAATCTAAAGACCTAGGTTATAGTCCCTGGCTTTCAACTAACCACCTCTGGAATCTTGAACCAAATCATTTAACTTTTCGGATTCTGTTTCTTTATCTGTGAAGTGGTAATTGTTAACTCTTGCACCATCCTTATAAGCTATAAAAGTGCTGCACTATGAAAGCTTTCCTTGACCCTTCTGCCAAACAAAATGACTTCTCTCGTTTTAAGCACATTATTTTAAAATATAACACTTTTATTGTAGTCATTCTTTTACAAAACTGTTTCCCCACTAAAAGCTTAATTATTTTAAAGACAGAGAAATGACACATAGTAAATCCCAAGTACTTGTGAGGTTTAATGAATAATTGGATTCTATATTAAGGGAGATTTGTTTGCCCTTAAACACAAAATTTGTTTGCCCTTAAACACAAAACAAAACAAAAACCTTGAGAAGAAATTTTGTATTATTTGCAAGCATTTGGCTTTAAAGACAATTTTGTTGTGTTTTTGACTAGGAAAAAGCCATTTTCTTAAAGCTGTTTCAATGGGCTGAACGCTTTAGTCGTTAGAGTGTGACATTTTGCAGATAAGCATTTCATTAACAGGTAGGCACAAGAGGTGGTATTGAGCCTTTAGATGGAAAGATCTGTTAACTGTGGGAGCCTTTTTGATATTGAGATCCTCTTGGCAGATTCCTAGAAATCAGAGTTCTCCTCCATTTCATCTTTAAATTGAAATATTTTCTGAGACGAAATGATATATACAGAACTGCAAAACGCAGAAATATAATGTGCAGTCTGATTACATTTGGCAGACAGTATGAAGAAGTAGATAGCTGCTATAAGAACCGGGCTTCCTTCAGCTGCATAGCACAGGGAGATCAGCACGGTGCTTTGCGACCACCTAGAGGGGTGGGATAGGGAGGGTAGGAGGGAGGCTCAAGAGGGAGGGGATATGGGGACATATGTATGCATATGGCTGATTCGCTTTGTTGTGCAACAGAAAATAACAGTATTGTGAAGCAATTATACTCCAATAAAGATCTATTAAAAAAAACAACTGGGCTTCCTTGTGTATAGAATTAAGGGGAAAAAATGCCGAAACTGTGTTTTCTTAAATTTGGTAAGAAGTTAATGTGATATTAAACTATTGAATTCCAATAAAGCTTTCTTTTAACTTACTCATTAGTTACTTCATTGATCTAGTCAAAAATATTTACTGAACACCCTGCTTTACTAGAAATTCAGGCCCTTTACTAGAAATTCAGTAGTGAATAAAACAGATATGGTCCCTTGACCTTATGTTGCTTAAAATGTAGCAGGAAGAAAAGAATTGGGCAAGCAAGTTACAGCTGCAACAAGTATTTATAACAGACAAGTTCAGAGAGCTCTGGGATCATAAAATGACCTGTAGCCATGCCCAGTCTGGCTTTCTGAGATCCTTTTGTTTTTTTTAGCTGTGCTGCACGGCTTGCTGGATCTTAGTTCCCTGACCAAGGATTGAACCTGCACCCTTGGCAGTGAAAGTGCAGAGTTCTAACCACTGGACCGCCAGGGAATTCTCTGAGATCCTTCATAAGAGTTGAGAGGACACAATTGAGAAATGGGGACAGGATGATAATATTCCTGCCATGTTTTCCCTCAGATTCTGTGTCCCAGCCTTTCAGAACTATTCAGTATTCTCTGAATGTGCCTTGCTCTCTCATGGTATAATTTCATGAATGGCTTTTCCTTCCCCTTCTCCCTGTAGAATTCCTATTATCCTTCAAAACATAGATCAAATGACACATTCTTTTGAAATCTTACATATCTCTCTCCCCAATTAAATACGATTAGGTTCAGCTACATATAACAAATCTAAAATAACAGTGGTTTAAAAACACAGGGTTTTATTTTCTCATGTAAAAGAGTACAGAGGTAGTCCAGGGCTGAAATGATCAAGGATCCAGGCTCCTTCTGCCGTCCTTGGTTTGAGACTTCCATTCTCAAGGTCGCTTCACGGAAAAGGCTGATGAGCTCCAGTCATTATGTCCTAATTCTAGATAGCAGGAACGAGTAAGGGGAGAAGGAAGGGCACCTCCCCCAGCTAACACTGTTCCCTTTAAGCAGGCTTTAAGCATAAGTTCTATACTATATTTCAGTTATATCTCATTGAGCAGAACTAACCACATAGCCGCACTTAACTACGAGAGTGGGAAATAGAATCCTTTAACTGAGCATATTGCCATCTAGTGGCAGTTAGAGCATTTCTTCCCCACCCCCCACCCCCCACCCCCTCCCCGCTTAAATTAGTTGTTCTTTCTTTAAATTCTAGCACTCAGTATAATAACAGTACAATTTTGCTATTAATTCTCAGTCCATGTCTGTCTCCCTCATATAGACACCCCAGGGACAGAAATTATGTCCTGTTATATCTGACCTAGTAACACTTTGCTCAGAGCTTGGCACAAGAGATTTCAGTTCACGTGTATAAAATGAGGGTATTGAATTAAATAACTTAATTCCTTTCAGCTTATTTTTAAAAATCTGTATTTTTTCTTTGCTGATTCAAAAATTACCAATTTGTATTATTTTAAATAGCTTTATTAAGGTATAACTTATATATGATAAAACTCAACCATTTTAAGTGTACAATTCAGTGCTTTTTAGTGAATTTACAGAGTTGTGCAACTATCACCAAAATCCAGTTTTAGACATTTTTAGTTACCCCAAAGAGATCTCTTGCTCTCATGTGATGTCAATCCCCATTCCCTCTCCAGGTCCCAGGTAACCAAATATCTATCTGCTCCTTTTTTTTTTGCCTTTATTTATTTAATTTATTTAGTTTTTATACAGTAGGTTCTTATTAGTTATCTGTTTTATACATATTAGTGTATACATGTCAATCCCAATCTCCCAATTCATCCCCCCACACACTTTCCCCCCTTGGTGTCCATAACGTTTGTTCTCTACATCTGTGTTTCTATTTCTGCCTTGCAAACTGGTTCATCTGTACTATTTTTCTAGATTCCATATATATGCGTTAATATACAATATTTGTTTTTCTCTTTCTGACTTACTTCACTCTGTATGAAAGTCTCTAGGTCCATCTACGTCTCTGCAAATGACCCAATTTTGTTCCTTTTTATGGCTGAGTAGTATTTCATTGTATGTATGTACCACAGCTTCTTTGTCCATTCCTCTGTTGATGGGCATTTAGGTTGCTTCCATGACCTGGCTATTGTACGAATAGTGCTGCAATGAACATGCATCACTTTTTGAATTATGGTTTTCTCTGGGTATATGCCCAGTAGTGGATTGCTGGATCATATGGTAATTCTATTTTTAGTCTTTTAAGGAACCTCCATACTGTTCTCCATAGTGGCTGTATCAGTTTACATTGCCACCAACAGTGCAAGAGGGTTCCCTTTTCTCCACACCCTCTCCAGCATTTGTTGTTTGTAGATTTTCTGATGATGCCCATTCTAACTGGTGTGAGGTGAATGAACTACCTCATTGTACTTTTGATTTGCATTTCTCTAATGATTAGTGATGTTGAGCAGCTTTTCATGTGCTTCCTGGCCATCTGTATGTCTTCTTTGGAGAGATGTCTATTTAGGTCTTCTGCCCATTTTTTGATTGGGTTGTTTATTTTTCTAATATTGAGCTGCATGAGTTGTTCATATATTTTGGAGATTAATCTTTTGTCCATTGATTCATTTGAAAATATTTTCTCCCATTCTGAGGGTTATCTTTTCGTTTTGCTTATAGTTTCCTTTGCTGTGCAACAGCTTTTAAGTTCGATTAGGCCCCATTTGTTTATTTTTCTTTTTATTTCCATTACTCTAGGAGGTGGGTCAAAAAGGATCTTGCTGTGATTTATGTCAAAGAGTATTCTTCCTATGTTTTCATCTAAGAGTTTTGTAGTGTCCAGTCTTTCATTTAGGTCTTTAATCCATTTTAAGTTTATTTTTGTATATGGTGTTAGGGAGTGTTATAATTCCATTCTTTTACATGTAGCTGTCCAGTTTTCCCAGCATCACTAATTGAAGAGACTGTCTTTTCTCCATTGTATATCCTTGCCTCCCTTGTCATAGATTAGTTGACCATAGGTGCATGGGTTTATCTCTGGGCTTTCTGTCCTGTTCTATTGATCTATATTTCTGTTTCTGTGCCAGTACCATATTGTCTTGATTACTGTAGCTTTGTAGTATGATCTGAAGTCAGGGAGTCTGATGCTCCAGCTCCATTTTTTTCCCTCAAGACTGCTTTGTCTATTTGGGGTCTTGTGTCTCCATACAAAATTTTTTTTTTTTTTAAAGATTATTTATTTATTTATCTTTGGCTGTGCTGGGTCCTCGTTTCTGTGCGAGGGCCCTCTCCAGCTGCGACGAGCGGGGGCCACTCTTCATCGCGGTGTGCAGGCCTCTCACCGTCACGGCCTCTCTCGTTGCAGAGCACAGGCCCCAGATGCGCAGGCTCAGCAGCTGTGGCTCACGAGCCCAGCTGCTCCGTGGCATGTGAGATCCTCCCAGACCAGGGCTCGAACCTGTGTCCCCTGCATTGGCAGGCAGACTCTCAACCACTGTGCCACCAGGGAAGCCCCATCCATACAAATTTTAAGATTTTTTGTTCTAGTTCTGTAAAAAATGCCACTGATAATTTGATAGGGATTGTATTGAATCTGTAGATTGCTTTGGGTTGTATAGTCATTTTCACAATGTTGATTCTTCCAATCCAAGAACATGGTCTATCTCTCCATCTGTTTGTATCATCTTTGATTTCTTTCAACAGTGTCTTATAGTTTTCTGAGTACAGGTCTTTTACCTCCTTAGGTAGGTTTATTCCTAGGTATTTTAATATTTTTCTTGCAGTGGTAAATGGGAGTGTTTTCTTAATTTCTCTTTCTGATCTTTCATTGTTAGTGTACAGGAATACAAGAGATTTCTGTACATTAATTTTGTATGCTGCAGCTTTACCAAATTCGTTGATTAGCTCTGGTAGTTTTCTGGCGGCATCTTTAGGATTTTCTATGTATAGTAGCATGTCACCTGCAAACAGTGACAGTTTTACTTCTTCTTTTCCAATTTGTATTCCTTTTATTTCTTTTTTTTTTTCTCTGATTGCCGTGGCTAGGACTTCCAAAACTATGTTGAATAATAGTGGTGAGAGTGGACATTCTTGTCTTGTTCTTGATCTTAGAGGAAATGCTTTCAGTTTTTCCCCATTGAGAATGATGTTTGCTGTGGGTTTGTCATATATGGCCTTTATTATGTTGTGGTAGGTTCCTTCTGTGCCCACTTTCTGGAGAGTTTTTACCATAAATGGGTGTTGAATTTTGTCAAAAGCTTTCTCTGCATCTATTGAGATGATCATATGGTTTTTATTCTTCAGTTTAATATGGTGTATCACATTGATTTGCGTATATTGAAGAATCCTTGCATCCCTGGGATAAATCCCAGTTGTTCATGGTGTATGATCCTTTTAATGTGTTGTTGGATTCTGTTTGCTAGTTATTTTGTTGAGGATTTTTGCATCTGTATTCATCAGTGATTTTGGTCTGTAATTTTCTTTTTTTGTAGTATCTCTGTCTGGTTTTGGTATCAGGGTGATGGTGGCCTCGTATAGTAAGTTTGGGAGTGTTCCTTCCTCTGCAATTTTTTGGAAGAGTTTGGGAAGGGTGAGTGTTAGCTCTTCTCTAAATGTTTAATAGAATTCACCTGTGAAGCCATTTGGTCCGGGACTTTTGTTTGTTGGAAGATTTTTAATCACAGTTTCAATTTCATTACTTGTGATTGGTCTGTTCATATTTTCTATTTCTTCCTGTTTCGGTCTTGGAAGGTTATACCTTTCTAAGAATTTGTCTGTTTCTTCCAGGTTGTCCATTTTATTGGCATAGAGTTGCTCGTAGTAGCCTTTTAGGATGCTTTGTATTTCTGTGGTGTCCATTGTAACTTCTCCTTTTTCATTTCTAATTTTATTGATTTGAGCCCTCTCCCTCTTTTTTTTTTTTTTTTTTGTGGTACGTGGGCCTCTCACTGTTGTGGCCTCTCCCGTTGTGGAGCACAGGCTCCGGACGTGCAGGCTCAGTGGCCATGGCTCACGGGCCCAGCTGCTCCGTGGCATGTGGGATCTTCCCGGACCGGCGCATGAACCCGTGTCCCCTGCACCAGCAGGTGGACTCTCAACCACTGTGCCACCAGGGAAGCCCTCCCTCTTTTTCTTGATGAGTCTGGCTAAAGGTTTATCAATTTTGTTGATCTTCTCAAAGAACCAGCTTTTAGTTTTATTGATCTTTGCTATTGTTTTCTTTATTTCTATTTCATTTATTTCTGCTCTGATCTTTATGATTTCTTTCCTTCTACTAACTTTGAGTTTTGTTTGTTCTTTCTCTAGTTCCTTTAGGTGTAAGGTTAGATTGTTTATTTGAGATTTTTCTTGTTTCTTGAGGTAGGATTGTATTGCTATAAACTTCCCTCTTAGAACTGCTTTTGCTGTATTCCATAGGTTTTGGATCGTTGTGTTTTCATTGTCCTTTGTCTCTAGGCATTTTTTGATTTCCTCTTTGATTTCTTCAGTGATCTCTTGGTTATTTAGTAACATATTGTTTAGCCTCCATGTGTTTTTTTCCTTGTAGTTGACTTCTAATCTCATAGCGTTGTGGTCGGAAAACATTCCTGATATCAGTTTTCTTCAGTTTCCTGAGGCTTGATTTGTGACCCAAGATGTGATCTATCCTGGAGAATGTTCCGTGCTCACCTGAGAAGAAAGTATAATCTGCTGTTTTTGGATGGAATGTCCTATAAATATCAATTAAATCTTTCTGGTCTGTTGCGGCATTTAAAGCTTGTGTTTCCTTATTAGTTTTCTGTCTGTATGATCTGTCCATTGGTGTTAGTGAGGTGTTAAAGTCCCCCACTATTATTGTGTTACTGTCAATTTCCTCTTTATAGCTGTTAGCAGTTTCCTTATGTATTGAAGTGCTTCTATGTTGGGTGCATATATATTTATAATTGTTATATGTTCTTCTTGGATTGATCCCTTGATCATTATGTAGTGTCTTTCCTTGTCTCTTGTAACATTCTTTATTTTAAAGTTTATTTTATCTGATATGAGTATTGCTACTCCACCTTTCTTTTGATTTCCATTTGCGTGGAATATCTTTTTTCATCCCCTCACTTTCAGTCTGTATGTGTCCCTAGGTCTGAAGTAGGTCTCTTGTAGACAGCATATATATTTGTCTTGTTTTTTGTATCCATTCAGCAAGCTTGTATCTTTTGGTTGGAGCATTTAATCCATTCACGTTTCAGGTAATTATCGATATGTATGTTCCTATGACCATTTTCTTAATTGTTTTGGGTTTGTTTTTGTAGGTCCTTTTCTTCTCTTGTGTTTCCCACTTAGAGAAATTCCTTTAGCATTTGTTGTAGAGCTGGTTTGGTGGTGCTGAATTCTCTTAGCTTTTGCTTGTCTGTAAAGCTTTTGATTTCTCCATCGAATCTGAATGAGATCCTTGCTGGGTAGAGTAACCTTGGTTGTAGTTTCTTCCCTTTCATCACTTTAAATATATTGTGCCACTCCCTTCTGGCTTGTAGAGTTTCTGCTGAAAAATCAGCTGTTAACCTTATGGTAGATCCCTTGTAGGTTATTTGTCATTTTTCCCTTGCTGCTTTCAATAATTTTTCTTTGTCTTTAATTTTTGCCAATTTGATTACTATGTGTCTTGGTGTGTTTCTCCTTGGGTTTATCCTGCCTGGGACTCTCTGCGCTTCCTGGACTTGGGTGCCCATTTCTTTTCCCATGTTAGGGAAGTTTTCGACTATTATCTCTTCAGATATTTTCTTGGGTTCTTCCTCTCTCTGTTCTCCTTCTGGGACCCCTATAATGCGAATGTTGGTGTATTTAATGTTGTCCCAGAGGTCTCTTAGGCTGTCTTCATTTCTTTTCATTCTTTTTTCTTTATTCTTTTCTGTGGCAGTGAATTCCATCATTCTGTTTTCCAGGTCACTTATCCATTCTTCTGCCTCAGTTATTCTGCTATTGATTCCTTCTAGTGTATTTTTCTTTTCAGTTATTGTATTGTTCATCTCTGTTTGTTTGTTCTCTAATTCTTCTAGGTCTTTGTTAAACATTTGTTGTATCTTCTTGATCTTTGCCTCCATTCTTTTTCCGAGGTCCTGGATCATCTCACTATCATTATTCTAAATTCTTTTTCTGGAAGATTGCCCATCTCCACTTCATTTAGTTGTTTTTCTGGGGTTTTATCTTGTTCTGTCATGTGGTACATAGTCCTCTGCCTTTTCATTTTGCTGTCTGTGAATGTGGTTTTCATTCCAGAGGCTGCAGGATTGTAGTTCTTCTTGCTTCTTATCTATCTGCTTCTATAGATTTGCCCTTTCTGAACATTTTGTATAAATGGAATCACACCATGTGTTGTCTTTTGCTCTGGCTTCTTAAACTTAGCCCAGTATTTTCGAGGTTAATTCATGCTGTGATATGTATCAGTGGTTTGTTCCTTTTTATTGTTGATATCATTGATATTTTTATTAAATTTTAAAAATTGTTTTCTTAGTGGTTGCTTTGGGGATTAAATATATATCTTCATTTTTTACAAATTACATATTGATTATAATCTACTTCATATACAATCTACTTCAAATATAAACTAACTTAATTTCAATAAAATTTAGAAACTTTGTTCAGGTGTAGCTCCATTTTCCCTGTCTTTTACTTTGCGCCCTTGTATTTCTGTAAATTAAATCTTTATATGTTCATATACCCAACAATATAGTTTTAAAGTTATTGTATAGAACTGTCTTTTAAGTGTATTAAGAGAAAAATATTTATACTATCTTTATATTTACCTATGTAATCGCCTTTACTGGTGCTCTTTATCTTTTCACGTGGATTTGAATTGCTCTGTAGTGCCATTTCCTTTCATCCAGAAGGCTTTAGTATGTCTTTAGGGTTTTTGAAAGGCAGGTTGCTAGCAGTGAATCATCTCAGTTGTTATCTATTTGGGAATGTCTTTATGCCTTTAATTTTGGATTTTAAAAAAAAATTATTTATTTATTTAAATTTTTGGCTGCGTTGGGTCTTTATTGCTGCCCACGGTCTTTCTCTAGTTGAGGAGAGCGGCGGCTACTCTTTGTTGTGGTGCGTGGGCTTCTCATTGCAGTGGCTTCTCTTGTTGCAGAGCATAGGCTCTAGGCACACAGGCTTCAGTAGTTGTGGCATGTGGGCTCAGTAGTTGTGACTTGTGGGCTCTAGAGCACAGGCTCAATAGTTGTGGCTCACGGGCTTAGTTGCTCCTTGGCATGTGGGATCTTCCCATACCAGGGCTTGAACCCGTGTCCCCTGCACTGGCAGGCAGATTCTTAACCACTGTGCCACCAGGGAAGTCCCTTACGTTTAATTTTGAATGATAGTTTTACTGGGATCAGAAATCATGGTTGGTACTTTTTTTTCTTTCTTTCAGCACATTTATTATTCCACTGCTGCTGGCCTCCATTGTTTCTAATGAGAATTGAGCTGTTAATCTTATTGTTGATCCCTTTTATCTGATAAGCTTTTTCTCTTGCCACTTTTTCTCTTTGGCTTTCAACAGTTAATGATGTGTACAGGTGTGGCTCTTTTTGTGTTTAGCCCACTTGGAGTTCACTGTCTGTCTTGGGTGTAGTTTAATGTTTGTTTGTTTGTTTATAAAATCAAATTTGGGAAGCTTTTGATGATTATATCTTCAGATATTTTTCTACTCCTTTCTTTCTTCTTGCTAGAACTCCCATTACTTGTAATGTTGGTTTGCTCCAGAGTTTCCCACAGGTCTCTGACTTCATTTTTCATTTTTTCTTTTTGTTTTTTAGATTGCATTATCTATGTTGATCTCTCTTTGAGTTCGATGATTCTTTGTTCTGCCAGCTCAGATTTGTTTTTGAGTCCTCTTGAATGTTTCATTTCAGAATACAACTTCCAGGGACTTCCCTGGTGGTCCAGCGTTTAAGACTCTGCACTTCCACTACAGGGGGTATGGGTTCGATCCCTAGTCGGGGAACTAAGTTCCAACATGCCGTGCAGCACGGCCAAAAGTGAAAAAACAAAACAAAACAAACAATTTCCATTTGGTTCTTTTTATAATTTCTATTTATTGTCATTCTCTATTTGATGAGTAATTATCATCATACTTTCATTTAATTCTTTAAATATGGCTTCCTTTAGTTCTTTAAAGTACTTATAATAGCTGCTTTGAAATATTTATCTGCTGATTCCAACATCTGGGCCCCCATAGAGGCAATATCTATACGTAGTCTCCTGTTTCTTTCCCCCCTGGTAAGTGGGTCACACTTCCCTCTTTCTTTGCATGTTTTATGATTTTTTTTGTTGAAAAACTATGTTTTAGATAATATAGCAACTCTTGATTCAGATTTTTCCACCACTAGCAGGTGGGAGAGTTGTTGCTGGGTTTTTTTGTGTTTTTTTTTTTTCTTTTTGGTTTATTCAGTGACTTGTTCAGACAGTTCTGTATCTGTCTCCTTTGTAGTGTGTAACTGCTGATGTCTCTCTCTCTTTTTAACCATACATATTTATTTAATTATTTATTTAACATGCAAGTAGTTTATTCTGGTCATATTTTTTAAATTATTGTTTTAATTTTTATACTTGGCTTCTTAAAGGTCACCCCTGGGTCAGTATAGATTAGTGATCAACAATGACTGGCTTCAATCCTAGGCCAAGAAATCTTCTACCCTTTGTTGATGGATTTGTTTGTTGAAATGCATTCAAATGCATTTGTTTGTTGGAATGCATTCTAAGTCCAGGCAATTTGCAGTTCTGCTCCAACCTTTACTTTCAGTGTGTTCAAGACCTTACATTCACATAGGATCAGTAGATAGCTAGGGCCTCTCCAGTTTCTCCTTAGCAGGTATGAAACCTTATAGGTCACCAGGGATCCCATAGTGGGTCTTATGTTTTGTTCCCCAGCACTCCCTTTAAAATTTGTGGCTTATCTGCAGGCCTGTTGCCTGCCCTAACTAGCATTATGACCTTAGGCCAGCTGTAGTAGTAGCCTTCCTGGATAACTTACTATTGTTCCCCAGATTGTCACTCTATTGTTTTTGACAATGACCCTGGGCAATATCCAGAGCAAATTTTCTACACTCAGCTTCAAATTAAATCAGCCCACTCTGGCAAGAGCCATCCTCTTGTCCTGGCCTGATGGAATTACCCCCAGGGAGCTGGGGGTTGTGGAGTAGGAGCAGCTTCAGGCTAAAATGCCACAGATTCTCACTGTTCTTAATATAGTTCAGTAATTCTTCTTGAATAAACATTTCTCAACTTGATGTCTGCCTTTGGTTAATTTTCAGAGGCCTGAAATGGTTGTTTTTGACAATCTTGTTCAGTTTTATTGTTGTTTTTAGGGAAGAGTTTGCTAAGCAGTTTAGGTATTCCAGAAGTTCCACCTCCTTGTATTACTTATGGCATCTTTATTTAACTTTTAAAATTCCCTAGCTAGACCATAACCTCCTTTGGGCAGACACTATCTATATCTTTTCCCTACAGTGTCCATCCTAATATGCATTAAAACTTTAAGCTTTAATTTCTTTATCTGTCTGATGAAATTAATAATCCTTGTGTTGCTTACTTCAAAGGATTAAGTGAAATAATGGCTAAAACCTCATTGTAAACTACAGATCTTCCTCAACTTACAATGGGGTTACATCCCAATAAACCCATTGTGAATTGAAAATGCATTTAATACACCTAACCTACCAAACATCATGGTTTAGCCTAGCCTACTTTAAATATGCTCAGAACACAGCAGCCTACAGTTGGGCAAAATCGTCTAACACAAAGTCTATTTTGTAATGTTGAATATCTCATGTAATTTATTGAATACTATATTTTAAGTGAAAAACAGGATGGTTATATTTTTACAGAATGGTTGCAAGTGTAAATCGGTTCTTTACCCTCGATCACATGGCTGACTTGGAGCTGCAGCTCACTGCTGCTGCTGCTGCCCAGCATCACAAGAGAGTTTTGTGCTACATACGACTAGCTCAGGAAAAGAACAAAATTCAGAATTCAAAGTATGTTCCTACTGAATGCGTATTGCTTTGATACCATTGTAAAGTTGAAAAATCTTAAGCGAAACATCCTGATTTGGGGACCATCTGTATAAGCTTTGTAAATGGTAAAGTTCTTTAAAAAGTTTTAAGGAGTTTGTAAACTACAACACTGCAACCTGTTGTGCATGTGGTACTTCCAAGTGTTCATCCTTCAACCCTGTAACCTTTTTCTTGTCATTTTGTGCTCATAGATTTTGCTGTTGATTTGAAAGAAATAGTTCAGGTGGTTTTGAGGACAGCAGCAGGCTATTTGCAAAACGGTCTGGGAATGAATGCCAGATCCACTAGGAGGGAGGTCTTTAGCACCTCTGTCTGTTTTCCTCAGTCGTCATGCCACCACCTGGCTCACCATTGCTTGTTCTGCCCAAGATGAGCTATCGGTAGAGACTTCTCTGAATATTGGAAGTAAATGCTGTAGAGATGTGAAGCCAAGTAGTTGACTGAGATATGCCAAGAAGTGCCAAGCACCTTGAAACTTTTTCCAGAGTTGTTTTTTGGAGTAGCATGAAGGATGTTCGTTATTTATTCGACTATGCATTGAGTGCCCATTATATGCTGGTAATATTCTGAGTATTGGGGATACGAGACAAAATAAACAGAATCCTTGTTCTCATGGAACTTATAACTCTAATTGGGGAAAGAATAAACAAATACGCAAGAAAATATATCAGTTAGTGATTGGTGTCAATAGGAAAAGTAAAGCAGGAATTGGGGACAGAGAATAACAGTAGGAGTTATTTTTAGATAGGTTGGTTAAAGAAGTAATTTCTGGCAAGGTGAAATTTATGCAGAAACCTGAAGGAAGTAAGGGAGTATGCCATTTGAATATCTGGGGGAAGGGCATTTTAGGTGTGGGAAAGTGCAAGTGCAAAGACCCTGAGGCATAAGCATACATGTGTGTTCAGGGAACAAGGAGGTCATTGTGAGTGGAGTGGAGAAAGCAAGGGATAGTGGTAGGAGTTGCAACTAGAGAGGTGGGCATGTGAGACCAGATCATATAAGGTCCTATAGACCTTTATAAGAACTTTGGATTTTATTCTGAATAAGATGGGAAGCTATTGCAGAGTTGTGTTTGCTGACACAAGTAATGTAGACTTACTGTGGTTCAACCCCAGGGAACAGGGGAAATTCCATACTTGGCTCTGGAGAGGGAGCTAGACAGGACTTGCACAGCAGGCACTTATCTTACTTGACTTACTTAAGAAGTAAAATCAGGGCTTCCGTGGTGGCGCAGTGGTTGAGAGTCCGCCTGCCGATGCAGGGGACACGGGTTCGTGCCCCGGCCCGGGAAGATCCCACATGCCGCCGAGTGGCTGAGCCTGTGCGTCCGGAGTCTGTGCTCCGCAATGGGAGAGGCCACAACAGTGAGAGGCCCGCGTACAGCACAAAAAAAAAAAAAAAAAAAAAAAAAGAAGTAAAATCAGGTTGGATCGGGAGCATATCGCAGCTAAGATCCTAGACAGCTGGCAGTAATAGAAGTCAGGCAGACAGTGCTTTTATTCTCTCATAACTGCCTGTGTGTGTCCAGCAGCGACCCAGTAGGTAGATTTGAACTGCCTCCATGGTGGGATCTATCAGGGTCCAAAAAGAGCACAAAGGGCCCCGAGTTAAAGGAGGGTTAGGGAGGGGCCTGCTATTCCAGAGGAGAAACCAGTGCTGGGTTGGGAGACTAGGGAGACTGGGAAACTCAAACTCATCTAGCACAGTGGAATTAGCTTGGACATTGGAATCAGAAGACCTGGTTATTCTCTCAATTCTTAGTTATGAGACTTTGGGCAAGTTGCTTCATTTCTCTGGACTTAAGTTTATCCACCTATAGTACAGTGAAAATAACACCTATTTTGCAAGATCATTGTGATCTTATAAGACTTATAGGGACTAATAAGGTAAGTCGGTAGCACAGTACTTGTCACCTGGTAGATCTTCAATAAATAGTAGCTGCTGGTAGTAGAGGTAATATTTATAATAGTAGTAATGGTTGTTTACCTTTACAGAATGCTCATTGTATACCAACCATTGTTTTAAGCAGAATTCTTAGGCATCTCAAATTTAAGTCCAAATCCAAATTTCTGTCCTTCACACCAAAACATGCTCCTTTCATAGTTCTCATCCCAGTAAATGGCATTTTTATTATTCCAGTTTCTCAAGTTAACTTTGGAGTCATCCTTGATGTCTTTCTTCCTCTCATACTCTATAGTCAATCTGTTAGTAATTCCCATCAGCTTGATCTTCAGATTATACCCAAAATATGACTACTTCCCACCACCACCACTGCTACCACCCTATTTCAAGCCACCATTACCTTTCATGTGGATCATTTTAATAGCATCCTAACTCATCTCCCTGATTCTCCTCTTGCCTTCCTGCTTTCTGATCTCAGCTCAACAGTCAAAGTAATGTTCTTAAAATGAAGTCAAATCAAGTCACTCTTCTGCTTGAAACACTCCTAATCTCATTTAGAATAAAAAACAACGTCCTTATACTGGCCTACAAGGCTGTACATGATTTGGCCTTCATCACCTGTCTGATCTCACTGCCTACTCTTTTCTCTTTCATTCACTGTGTGTGCTCCAGCTAAACTGGCCTTCATGCTATTTCTCAGACATGGTTCCACTTCAGGGCATTTGTCTTTGCTGTTTTCTCTACTTGGACAGTTTCCCCTCAAGAGACCTGCATGGCTTGCTCCTTCAGCTTTTTCAGGTCTCTGCTTAGATGTCACTCAATAACATTTTCTCTAACTATCTTATTTAAAATTGTACCTTCTCCCCTTGGTACTCCCTATCCACCTTCAGAGGATTTCTCTAGCATTTACTGCCATCTGATATACAGTATATTTTACTTTTTAAAAAAATTTTGTGTCTTCCTCCCCCCTCCCAACTGGAATGTAAGCAGGAATTTTTATTAGTCTCGTTCACTGCTGTATCTCAATTCCTCTATCAAGCTTATGTAAGACAAATGGCATTTGACATAGAAAGTCTCAGGCAGTGTCTTCAAACTGGGCATCAAAATATCCTTGGAAACACAAATACATAGATTTCTGAGCCCCATGCCAGATAGAGCATAGAGGATCTTCTGTACCATGTGAAGGAGTAGGGATTTTATTCTCAAGGCTTTTGAGGGGAGTAATGCCCTTATCCAACCTATGCTTCAATAAAGAATATCAACGATTAATTAGAGTTGGTTAGAATGGGGGAAAAGAGTCCTGTTAGGACTGTTTAATATTTCAGACAAGAGATATTGAAATTTGAACTAGAGAGCAGTAGCAATGAGAAAGGTAAGTTTATGAGGACTTGGTGATTGATTGGGTGTGAAAGAGTGGGAGGAATTTAGGATGACTTTCAGGGTTTCTGGCTTAAAGTGCCAGATGGATAGATTGTCAATAACTGTGAGACGGCCAATACTGGATGGAAGAATGGGCTTGGGGAAGAATGTTGAGTTTAGTTTTGAATGTTGTGAGTTTGAATTGCTTATGGAGTTATCAGGAAGAAACGTTCAGGAAGTAGGTATGTGTGAAAGTAGATGTAGGTGAGTACTGCATTATAATAATTATTTTAAGAGAGATGTGAATTTCATATATCATGAACTAATCTAGACAACTACAAATCTATTTTCTGTCTCTGTAGATTTGCCTATTCTGGACATTTCAGAAAAATGGAATCACAGAATATGTGGCCTTTTGTGATGGTTTTTTTTCACTTCATATGCTTTCAAGGTTCATCCATGTTGTAGTATGTATCAATACTTCATTCCTTTTTATTTCCAAATATTCCATTGTATGGATATACCACATTTCATTTATCCATTCATAAGTTGAACATTTGGATTGTTTCCATATTTTGACTATTATGGATAATGCTGCTATGAACATTTGTGTTCATACATTTTCATTTCTTTTGGTATATATCTAGAAGTGGCATTGCTGGGTCATGTGGTAACTCTGTGTTTAACTATTTGAGGAACTGTAAGATGTTTTCCCAAAGTGGCCATATCGTTTTACATTCCCACCAGCATTGTATAAGGGTCTAGATTTCTCCACATCCTTGCCAACACATTTTATTATCTTTTTGATTATAGCCATCCTAGTGTATGTGAAGTGGTATCTTGTGGTTTCGATTTGCATCTTTTCATGTGCTTATTGGCCATGTATATAACTTCTTTGAAGAAATGTATGTTGAGATTCTTTTCCAATTTTTTAAATTGGGTTATTGGCCTTTTTATTATTGAGCTAAGAGTTCCTTATATATTTTAAATACAAATCCCTTATGTAAATAATCTGCAAAAATCTTCTGTCATTCTGTGGGTTGTCTTTCACTTTCTCAATGGTGTCCTTTAGCACACGAAAGCTTTTAGTTTTCCTTGCCTTTTTTTTTTAATACATTTATCTATTTATGTATTTATTTTTGGCTGCGTTGGGTCTTCGTTGCTGCACGCAGGTTTCTCTAGTTGCAGAGAACAGGGGCTATTCTTTGTTGCGGTGCATTTCTCTTGTTGCGGAGCATGGGCTCTAGGTGCGTGGTTTCAGTAGTTGTGGCTCTTGGGCTCAGTAGTTGGGGCTTACAGGCTCTAGAGTGCAGGATCAGTAGTTGTCACGCACAGGCTTAGTTGCTCAACGGCATGTGGGATCTTCCCGGACCAGGGCTCGAACCCATATTCCCTGCATTGGTAGGTGGATTCTTAACCACTGCGCCACCAGGGAAGTCCCAAAAGTTTTTAGTTTTTTGGTTTTTTTTTAACATCTTTATTGGGGTATAATTGCTTTACAATGGTGTGTTAGTTTCTGCTTTATAACAAAGTGAATCAGTTATACATACACATATGTTCCCGTATCTCTTCCCTCTTGCGTCTCCCTCCCTCCCACCCTCCCTATCCCACCCCTCCAGGCGGTCACAAAGCACCGAGCTGATCTCCCTGTGCTATGCGGCTGCTTCCCACTAGCTATCTACCTTACGTTTGGTAGTGTATATATGTCCATGCCTCTCTCTCGCTTTGTCACAGCTACCCTTCCCCCTCCCCATATCCTCAAGTCCATTCTCTAGTAGGTCTGTGTCTTTATTCCTGTCTTACGCCTAGGTTCTTCATGACATTTTTTTTTCTTAAATACCATATATATGTGTTAGCATACGGTATTTGTCTTTCTCTTTCTGATTTACTTCACTCTGTATGACAGACTCTAGGTCTATCCATCTCATTACAAACAGCTCAATTTCGTTTCTTTTTGTGGCTGAGTAATATTCCATTGTATGTATGTGCCACATCTTCTTTATCCATTCATCTGATGATGGACACTTAGGTTGTTTCCATCTCTGGGCTATTGTAAATAGAGCTGCAATGAACATTTTGGTACATAACTCTTTTTGAATTATGGTTTTCACAGGGTATATACCCAGTAGTGGGATTGCTGGGTCATATGGTAGTTCTTTTTGTAGTTTTTTAAGGCACATCCATACTGTTCTCCATAGTGGCTGTACCAATTCACATTCCCACCAGCAGTGCAAGAGTGTTCCCTTTTCTTCACACCCTCTCCAGCATTTATTGTTTCTAGATTTTTTGATGATGGCCATTCTGACTGGTGTGAGATGATATCTCATTGTAGTTTTGATTTGCCTTTCTCTAATGATTAATGATCTTGAGCATTATTTCATGTGTTCGTTGGCAGTCTGTATATCTTCTTTGGATAAATGTCTATTTAGGTCTTCTGCCCATTATTGGATTGGGTTGTTTTTTTTTTTGTTATTGAGCTGCATGAGCGCTTGTAAATTTTGGAAATTAATCCTTTGTCGGTTGCTTCATTTGCAACTATTTTCTCCCATTCTGAGGGTTGTCTTTTGGTCTTGTTTATGGTTTCCTTTGCTATGCAAAAGCTTTGAAGTTTCATTAGGTCCCATTTGTTTATTTTTGTTTTTATTTCCATTTCTCTAGGAGGTGGGTCAAAAAGGATCTTGTTGTGATTTATGTCATAGAGTGTCCTGCCTATGTTTTCCTCTAAGAGTTTGATAGTTTCTGGCCTTACATTTAGGTCTTTAATCCATTTTGAGTTTATTTTTGTGTATGGTGTTAGGGAGTGATCTAATCTCATACTTTTACATGTACCTGTCCAGTTTTCCCAGCACCACTTATTGAAGAGACTGTCCTTTCTCCACTGTACATTCCTGCCTCCTTTATCAAAGATAAGGTGACCATATGTGCGTGGGTTTATCTCTGGGCTTTCTGTACTGTTCCATTGATCTATCTTTCTGTTTTTGTGCCAGTGCCATACTGTCTTGATTATTGTAGCTTTGTAGTATAGTCTGAAGTCAGGGAGCCTGATTCCTCCAGCTCCGTTTTTTGTTCTCAAGATTGCTTTGGCTATTCGGGGTCTTTTGTGTTTCCATACAAATTGTGAAATTTTTTGTTCTAGTTCTGTGAAAAATGCCAGTGGTAGTTTGATAGGGATTGCATTGAATCTGTAGATTGCTTTGGGTAGTAGAGTCATTTTCACAATGGTGATTCTTCCAATCCAAGAACATGGTATATCTCTCCATCTGTTTGTATCATCTTTAATTTCTTTCATCAGTGTCTTATAATTTTCTGCATACAGGTCTTTTGTCTCCTTAGGTAGGTTTATTCCTAGATACTTTATTCTTTTTGTTGCAGTGGTAAATGGGAGTGTTTTCTTGATTTCACTTTCAGATTTTTCAACATTAGTGTATAGGAATGCCAGAGATTTCTGTGCATTAATTTTGTATCCTGCTACTTTACCAAATTCATTGATTAGCTCTAGTAGTTTTCTGGTAGCATCTTTAGGATTCTCTATGTATAGTAGCATGTCATCTGCAAACAGTGACAGCTTTACTTCTTCTTTTCCGATTTGGATTCCTTTTATTTCCTTTTCTTCTCTGATTGCTGTGGCTAAAACTTCCAAAACTATGTTGAATAAGAGTAGTGAGAGTGGGCAACCTTGTCTTGTTCCTGATCTTAGTGGAAATGCTTTCAGTTTTTCACCATTGAGGATGATGTTGGCTGTGGGTTTGTCATATATGGCCTTTTTTATGTTTGGGAAAGTTCCCTCTATGCCTACTTTCTGCAGGGTTTTTATCATAAATGGGTGTTGAATTTTGTCGAAAGCTTTCTCTGCATCTATCGAGATGATCATATGGTTTTTCTCCTTCAGTTTGTTAATATGGTGTATCACATTGACTGATTTGCGTATATTGAAGAATCCTTGCATTCCTGGAATAAACCCCACTTGATCATGGTATATGATCCTTTTAATGTGCTGTTGAATTCTGTTTGCTAGTATTTTGTTGAGGATTTTTGCATCTATGTTCATCAGTGATATGGGCCTGTAGTTTTCTTTCTTTGTGACATCCTTGTCTGGTTTTGGTATCAAGGTGATGGTCGCCTCGTAGAATGAATTTGGGAGTGTTCCTCCCTCTGCTGTATTTTGGAAGAGTTTGAGAGGATAGGTGTTAGCTCTTCTCTAAATGTTTGATAGAATTCGCCTGTGAAGCCATCTGGTCCTGGACTTTTGTTTGTTGGAAGATTTTTAATCACAGTTTCAATTTCAGTGCTTGTGATTGGTCTGTTCATATTTTCTATTTCTTCCTGATTCAGTCTTGGCAGGTTGTGCATTTCTAAGAATTTGTCCATTTCTTCCAGGTTGTCCATTTTATTGGTATAGAGTTGCTTGTAGTAATCTCTCATGATCTTTTGTATTTCTGCAGTGTCAGTTGTTACTTCCCCTTTTTCATTTCTAATTCTATTGATTTGAGTCTTCTCCCTTTTTTTCTTGATGAGTCTGGCTAATGGTTTATCTATTTTGTTTATCTTCTCAAAGAACCAGCTTTTAGTTTTATTGATCTTTGCTATTGTTTCCTTCATTTCTTTTTCATTTATTTCTGATCTGATTTTTATGATTTTTTTCCTTCTGCTGACTTTGGGGTTTTTTTGTTCTTCATTCTCTAATTGATTTAGGTGCAAGGTTAGGTTGTTTATTCGAGATGTTTCCTGTTACTTAAGGTGGGCTTGTATTGCTATAAACTTCCCTCTTAGAACTGCTTTTGCTGCATCCCATAGGTTTTGGGTTGTCGTGTCTCCATGGTCATTTGTTTCTAGGTATTTATTGATTTCCTCTTTGATTTCTTCAGTGATCACTTCGTTATTAAGTAGTGTATTGTTTAGCCTCCATGTGTTTGTATTTTTTACACATCTTTTCCCTTAATTGATATCTAGTCTCATAGCGTTGTGGTCGGAAAAGATAGTTGATACAATTTCAATTTTCTTAAATTTACCAAGGCTTGATTTGTGACCCAAGATATGATTTATCCTGGAGAATGTTCCATGAGCACTTGAGAAAAATGTGTATTCTGTTGTTTTTGGATGGAGTGTCCTATAAATATCAATTAAGTCCATCTG
The DNA here is from genome assembly GCF_964374135.1 of Grampus griseus. Classification (NCBI taxonomy): domain Eukaryota; kingdom Metazoa; phylum Chordata; class Mammalia; order Artiodactyla; family Delphinidae; genus Grampus; species Grampus griseus. The sequence goes on from NC_139002.1 coordinate 58,235,864, forward strand.
GTTTAATGTATCATTTAAAGCTTGTGTTTCCTTATTTATTTTCATTTTGGATGATCTGTCCATTGGTGAAAGTGGCGTGTTAAAGTCCCCTACTATGAATGTGTTACGGTCAGTTCCCCTTTTATGGCTGTTAGTATTTGCCTTATGTATTGAGGTGCTCCTATGTTGGGTGCATAAATATTTACAATTGTTATATCTTCTTCTTGGATCGATCCCTTGATCATTATGTAGTGTCCTTCTTTGTCTCTTCTAATAGTCTTTATTTTAAAGTCTATTTTGTCTGATATGAGAATTGCTACTCCAGCTTTCTCTTGGTTTCCATTTGCATGGAATATCTTTTTCCATCCCCTTACTTTCAGTCTGTATGTGTCTCTAGGTCTGAAGTGGGTCTCTTGTAGACAGCATATATATGGGTCTTGTTTTTGTATCCATTCAGCCAATCTGTGTCTTTTGGTGGGAGCATTTAGTCCATTTACATTTAAGGTAATTATCGATATGTATGTTCCTATTCCCATTTTCTAAATTGTTTTGGGTTTGTTATTGTAGGTCTTTTCCTTCTCTCGTGTTTCTTGCCTAGAGAAGTTCCTTTAGCAGTTGTTGTAAAGCTGGTTTGGTGGTGCTGAACTCTCTCAGCTTTTGCTTGTCTGTAAAGGTTTTAATTTCTCCATCAAATCTGAATGAGATCCTTGCTGGTTAGAGTAATCTTGGTTGCACGTTTTTCTCCTTCATCACTTTAAATATGTCCTGCCAGTCCCTTCTGGCTTGCAGAGTTTCTGCTGAAAGATCAGCTGTTAACCTTATGGGGATTCCCTTGTGTGTTATTTGTTGTTTTTCCCTTTCTGCTTTTAATATGTTTTCCTTGTATTTAATTTTTGACAGTTTGATTAATATGTGTCTTGGCGTATTTCTCCTTGGATTTATCCTGTATGGGACTCTCTGTGCTTCCTGGACTTGATTAACTATTTCCTTTCCCATATTAGGGAAGTTTTCAACTATAATCTCTTCAAATATTTTCTCAGTCCCTTTCTTTTTCTTCTCCTTCTTCTGGAACCCCTATTATTTGAATGTTTGTGCATTTAATGTTGTCCCAGAGGTCTCTGAGACTGTCCTCAGTTCTTTTCATTCTTTTTTCTTTATTCTGCTTTCCAGTAGTTATTTCTACTATTTTATCTTCCAGGTCACTTATCCGTTCTTCTGCCTCAGTTATTCTGCTATTGATCCCATCTAGAGTATTGTTCATTTCATTTATTGTGTTGTTCATCGTTGTTTGTTTCATCTTTAGTTCTTCTAGGTCCTTGTTTAATGTTTCTTGCATTTTGTCTATTCTATTTCCAAGATTTTGGATCATCTTTACTATCATTATTCTGAATTCTTTTTCAGGTAGACTGCCTATTTCCTCTTCATTTGTTAGGTCTGGTGGGTTTTTATCTTGCTCCTTCATCTGCTGTGTGTTTTCCTGTCTTCCCATTTTGCTTATCTTATTGTGTTTGGGGTCTCCTTTTCGCAGTTCCCGTTGTTTTTGGTGTCTGTCCCCAGTGGTTAACGTTTGTTTAGTGGGTTGTGTAGGCTTCCTGGTGGAGGGGACTAGTGCCTGTGTTCTGGTGGATGAGGCTGGATCTTGTCTTTCTGGTGGGTAGGTCCACGTCTGGTGGTGTGTTTTGGGGTGTCTGTGGACTTGTTATGATTTTAGGCAGCCTCTCTGCTAATGGGTGGGGGGTTGTGTTCCTGTTTTGCTAGTTGTTTGGCATAGGGTGTCCAGCACTGTAGCTTGCTGGTCGTTGAGTGAAGCTGGGTGCTGGTGTTGAGATGGAGATCTCTGGGAGATTTTCGCCGTTTGATATTATGTGGAGCTGGGAGGTCTCTTGTTGACCAGTGTCCTGAAGTTGGCTTTCCCACCTCAGAGGCATAGCACTGACTCCTGGCTGCAGCACCAAGAGCCTTTCATCCACACAGCTCAGAAAAAAAGGGAGAAAAAGTAGAGAGAAAGAATTAGTAGAAGTAGGAAGAAAGGAAGGAAGGAAGAAGAAAAGAAGGAAAGAAGGAGAGAAAGAAAAGGAAGAAAGGAAGTAAGGAAGAAGAAAAGAAGGAAAGAAGGAAAGAAAGAAAAGAAAGAAAGGAAAGAAAGAAAAGAAAGAAAGGAGGGAGGGAGGGACGGTGGGAGGAAGGAAGGAAGGAGGGAAGGAAGGAAAAAAAGAAAGAAAGAAGATAAAGTAAAATAAAATAAAATATAATAAAGTTATTAAAAAATAATTATTAAGAAAAAAATAATGGACGGATAGAACCTTAGGACAAATGGTGGAAGCAAAGCTATACAGACAAAATCTCATACAGAAGCATACACATACACACTCACAAAAAGAGGAGAAGGGGAAAAAATCATAAATCTTGCTCTCAAAGTCCACCTCCTCAATTTGGAATGATTTGTTGTCTAAAGGAGGGAGGGAGGGAAGGAAGGAAGGAAGGAAGGAAGGAAGATAAAGTAAAATAAAATAAAGTTATTAAAATAAAAAATAATTAAGAAAAAAAATTAAAAAAGAACAAAAAAAACCACCGGACAGATAGAACCCTAGGACAAATGGTGGAAGCAAAGCTATACAGACAAAATCTCACATAGAAGCATACACATACACACTCACAAAAAGAGGAAAAGGGGAAAAAAATCATAAATCTTGCTCTCAAGTCCACCTCCTCAATTTGGGATGATTCGTTGTCTATTCATGTATTCCACAGATTCAGGGTACATCAAGTTGATTGTGGAGCTTTAATCCGCTTCTTCTGAGGCTGCTGGGAGAGATTTCCCTTTCTCTTCTTTGTTCTCACAGCTCCCAGGGGCTCAGCTTTGGATTTGGCCCCGCCTCTGCGTGTAGGTCGCCGGAGGGCGTCTGTTTTTCGCTCAGACAGGACGGGGTTAAAGGAGCCGCTGATTTGGGGGCTCTGGCTCACTCAGGCTGGGGGGAGGGAGGGGCACAGAGTGCCGGACGAGCCTGCGGCGGCAGAGGCCACCATAACGTTGCACCAGGGTGAGGCGCGCCGTACGTTCTCCCGGGGAAGTTGTCCCTGGATCCCGGGAGCCTGGCAGTGGCGGGCTGCACAGGCTCCCCGGAAGGGCGGTGTGGAGAGTGACCTGTGCTCGCACACAGTCTTCTTGGTGGCGGCAGCAGCAGCCTTAGCGTCTCATGCCCGTCTGTGGGGTCCGCGCTTTTACCTGCGGCTCGCGCCCGTCTCAGGAGCTCCTTTAAGCAGTGCTCTTAATCCCCTCTCCTCACGCACCAGGAAACAAAGAGGGAAGAAAAAGTCTCTTGCCTCTTCGGCAGCTCCAGACTTTTCCCCGGACTCCCTCCCGGCTAGCCGTGGCGCATTAGCCCCCTGCAGGGTGTGTTCACGCCGCCAACCCCAGTCCTCTCCCTGCTCCAACCGAAGCCCGAGCCTCAGCTCGCAGCCCCGCCCGCCCCAGCCGGTGAGCAGACAAGCCTCTCGGGCTGGTGAGTGCCGGTCGGCACCGATTCTCTGTGTGGGAATCTCTCCGCTTTTCCCTCCGCACCCCTGTTGCTGCGCTCTCCTCCGCAGCTCCGAAGCTCCCCCCCTCCGCCACCCCCGGTCTCCGCCCGCGAAGGGGCTTCCTAGTGTGTGGATACCTTTCCTCCTTCACGGCTCCCTCCCACTGGTGCAGGTCCCGTCCCTATTCTTTTGTCTCTGTTTTTTCTTTTCTTCTTTTGCCCTACCCAGGTACGTGGGGAGTTTCTTGCCTTTTGGGAGGTCTGAGGTCTTCTGCCAGTGTTCAGTAGGTGTTCTGTAGGAGTTGTGCCACGTGTAGATGTATTTCTGGTGTATCTGTGGGGAGGAAGGTGATCTCCGCGTCTTAGTCTTCCGCCTTATTCCGCTCGTCCCGTCCGCACCGTGCAGTCCACGTCGCATTGGCAACGTCAGCCGGCTGCTCCGTCTAAACCCCGTCTGGCTTCCCCGAGGCCTTGGTGGAAGGTGTGATGACCCCAGCAGGTCTATCCTAGGCCAAGAGGTGGAGGCGGCCTTCCCCTCACCCCGCCGCTCTCTGCTGGGCTCCGCAGAGCCGCGTGTACCTGGGGCAGCACGCCCTCCCCCGTGGTCGCCAGTTTTTAGTTTTGATGAATCCATTTAATCTATTTTTTTCCTTTCGTTGTTTGTGCTATTGGTATCATTAATTACCATTGCCAAATCCGAGGTCACAAAGGTTTAGGCTATCTTTTCTTCTTTCTTCTAGGAGTTTTATGTTTTTAGCTCTCTCATTTAGGTCTTTGATCCATTTGGGGTGCTAATCTTGACCTTGTCCCTTACTTTGTGACCTCAGACTGTTCATTTGCCTTTTTTAAGCCTCACTTTTTTCATCTGTTAAAATAAAAGTCGATATGTGAGTGCACAAAACAGCAACAGAAAACAGATCAGTGGTTGCCACAGCTGGGAGTTGTGAGCAGGGTATTGACCACAAAGATGAGAGAACTTTTGGGGGTGATGAAAATACTTTGTATCTTAATTGTGGTGATGTTTGTACAACTATATACATTTTTCAGGGCTCATAGAACTGTATACCTAAAAGGAGTAAATTTTACTGTATGTATATTATACTTCAGTAAACCTAGCTTTAAAAAAAAAACACAAAAGCCTTACGACAACTCTACAAAGTATGTGTTATTCTTTTCCATTTTGAGGCTAGAGGAAACTGATACTTAGGAAAGTTAGTGGACTTGCCTATGGTCCCACATTTTGTATGTGGCAGTTCTAGGATTTTAACCTAAATCTGCCTGATTGTAGAGCTTGTGATCTTCCTACTCATTTTTAGCCTGTCCCTGACAGTGTGTGGATTCTATTGTAAAAGGCTAACCTTGTGAAAGCCAGGAACCCTGTCTGCCTGTGAGCCACTCACCAGAAGTAGCTGTCTTATTCCAAATTCTGAACCCCTGGCAGATCTCATTTCTGCCAGTCATTAATTGAGATTGGAATCCATGCTGTTGTGGAGTGCTACTCAAACATGGTCTCCTGAGACTGTGGCCCTCATTTTGGAGCAGCAGGAGATCAGTTTCAAAACTGATGAGTTTCTTTGGTTATGAAAAGCAATTTCTAACTTTGTCCAATCAGCAGCACAGAGTACCTTCTCCGTAGGAGAGTGCTCAGATGTTTACAGGGCCCGTTGTGCTGCTTAGCACAGTCTTCCTTACTCTGCTTATTTAGCAGGGAACCGGTCGGGTGGAAGGGAGATCCAAGGCAATCACCGTCATCATTTACATCTGCATGCCACTTTATAGTTTGCAGTGTATTTTAACATCTGTGAACTCTCTTAATTTTCTTAGCACCTTGCCAGGAGAGTGCTTATATTTAGAGAGAGTGTATTCTTGGATAACTCTGGCTGTGTGTCTTTTCCTTAAATTGTGCTGGAATGTGTATATCTCCTGTAACTTTTATCCTGGAATTGTTCTAGTTTCAGTTTGTCAACTGGTGGTAGTTTAATCTAGCCTCTTGCCCTGGGGTGATTTGGCAGCACTGCGCATTGGGTACATTTCAAGTTCTATCCTCTGAATTTGACCAACATCATTTCCTTTTTTGCCTGTTTGCCCCACCTTCGTCTCTTTCGGAACCCATCTTTCCTCCACCTCTCATTCCAGAACCCTGGACAGAGTAATTAATCTCAGAGCAATCGTCATCAAGCCAGCTGTTGACTTTAACAGCCTGTCTTCAATGTTTGACTTGTTTCCTATCCTGAGGTGCTATGGGAGAAGTTAATGACCTAAAAAATTGCCCATCTATCATGTGAGCCTAGTTAGGAGGGAATTGTTTGATTTTTTATGACGTGTAAATAATATGTTTGGAGACATTTTCAAACATGTGTTGGCCTGTGTGTCAGAGCTGGTTCCCTAAACAAGGTGGGACAAATTGGCTGGGTAATAGAGCTTAATGACAGATTTTCCATTAATCAGAATGGAGAACGTGCTTTATTAAGATAATTAACAGATCACTTGTGCAGGTGATACTTATTGCACAGAAATGTCCAAGTTTCTTTCCCTTGAATAAGCTTTGAAAGAGATCTTGGCTATGTTTCCTTGTTTGCATTAAAATGATCAATGGCAGTAAATTCCCGTTTTCTTCCAAAACTGCTAGTAACTAGTATCCTGTCCTCTGTAAGTGCAAAAGGTGGGTGACACACTTGCTGCTCTTCCAGCAGTCTGTGTGTTTATCACCAGGTACTCGGGCTCCCCTGGTGAGGAGTAGAATTGCATCCTTTCCCAGCTCCTAGACTAGCATCCTTAGAATTAGAAAGGGCCTCAGAGAGCCTAAAGTAATTGATTTTACATCAGGACACTGAAGCCCAGAGAGGGGATGGGACTTGGCCAATGCCACACAGTACACTCATGGTAGAGGCATCTGTGGGATAGTGGGACTAGTACTGAACTGAGAATCAAAAGGCCGGGGTTGACATTAGGCAAATTGTGTCACCTCTCTGCCTCTCAGTATCTTCATGTGTACAATGGGAAAAGTGTCTAGCATAGGGCCAAATACAAACAAATGGCTTTTTTGTAGTCCTCTTTCTACTGTACCGTGTTGCTTCTCTATGAGTGTAACCTGAAGATTATAGATCAGAAGTTGATGTCAGGGAGAATGAGCAATCATTAATCAATGCTGTTTTTTTGTTTGTTTGTTTGTGTCTCCGTAGGATTCTCAGTTGTCCACAATGAACCCTGTTTATAGCCCCGTGCAGCCTGGGGCTCCTTATGGCAACCCTAAGAACATGGCCTACACAGGTGAGTGGTGTGGGAATGGCTCTCATTTTGAGAAGTGGTGGTTAAGGATGTTATCTCATAACATTTTGAATGACTTTTGGTATACTGTGCCTCCAAAAGCCCTAGTAAGGCTTGGGAACTTGTAGAAGGGAGACATGTCTGGGGTCTAGTGCAGATGGAAATGACATTCTTAAGACCATGTCTATTGAATTGCCAACTAGGAGAAAGGAAGGGAGGTAACATTTATTTATTACTGAGTACCTACCATGGGCCTAGCCCTGCGCTGGGCACTTCTGCATATCATGTTTAACTTTAATCTTAGAAGTAGTTGTACAGGGTGTGGTTTATTATCACCATTGCACAGATGAGAAACTACAGTTTCAGTAAGAGGCCACAAACAAAAATAGATATTTGAACCCAGGTCTGCTGATTCTGAAGGCTGATCTTTTTCCTGACTGCATACCATGCTGTTTCCTACTGCACTGCCTTTGTGTATGTTGTCCCTCTGTCTAGAATGCCATTGTCCCCTGACAACTTCACCTTATCCTTTAAGATCTCGGCTCTGAGCTCAGACAGCACTTTTCCAGGGAGAATTCTCTCCCTTACTTGGCCTTGGGCAAGCTTCTTTTTTTTAATTAATTAATTTATTTATTGATTTTGGGCTGCGTTGGGTCTTTGTTGCTGCGTGTGGGCTTTCTCTAGGTGCGGTGAGCGGGGGCTACTCTTTGTTGCGGTGTGCAGGCTTCTTATTCGGTGGCTTTCTCTTGTTGCGGAGCACAGGCTCTAGGCACGCGGGCTTCACTAGTTGTGGCTTGCGGGCTCTAGAGCACAGGCTCAGTAGTTGTGGCACACGGACTTAGTTGCTATGGGGCATGTGGGATCTTCCCGGACCAGGGCTCAATCCTGTGTCACCTGCATTGACAGGCGGATTCTTAAAGCTCTTTCAGATAATAGCTAGATGACTTTGGACAAGTTGCTTAGCCTCCCTGAATTTAAATTTATTTTATAAATTGAGATCATATTATCTATTTCACAGGATAGTTATGAGAATTAAATGAGATAATTAGTACTCCATAGGGAGAGAGGGAAGATTGTCTTTGTTTCTACTAATCAGTGAAGATCAGTATCAGCCTGGAACTATGGGGTTTTTTGGCTGAGTTGGGTCTTCGTTTCTACGCTCAGGCTTTCTCTAGTTGCGGCGAGCAGGAACTACTCTTCGTTGTGGTGCATGGGCTTCTCATTGCGGTGGCTTCTCTTCTTGTGGAGCATGGGCTCTAGGTGCGCGGCTTTCAGTAATTGCAGCATGTGGGCTCAGTAGTGGTGGCTCGCGGGCTTAGTTGCTCTGCTGCATGTGGGATCTTCCCAGACCAGGGATCAAACCTGCGTCCCCTGCATTGGCAGGCGCATTTTTAACCACTGTGCCACCAGGAAAGTCCCTGGAACTATGTTTTCAGTTAATTTTTCTGCTGGGATTCTAAGACTACACAGATAGTATAAACTCCACATAAGTAGAATACATTCAAACTTCACACAGGCCAAGGTTTCAAATTCTTCAGGAAACTTTCTTTTTTACCCTTAGCTTCCTGTTGTCTCTGTACTTTTCAGACAAATTTTTTTTCTTTTAAACTGACTTATGACTTCTCTAAATTCTAAGCTTTATGCAGGGGAATTTGAGTTCCAGCTCTTGGCTTCTCCAAGGCCCAGAGGCTCATCTCCCATCCCCTCCATAGCTATGAAAAGCAAGCCCTTTGATTGCCCAGACTGAAAAACCTTCCCAGAGCATCCCAATATCAGTTCACTGTGAGAGTTCCTGATTTTTCATTTCATTTTTTGACCCTGGAGATTTTTTTCTTTCCTAAAATCTCAAGTCTGCCTGTGTTTGTTATATAACATAAACTGTTTGTTATACTTTTTATCCAGCTTTTCTAAGTGTTACGGAGTAGGCAGATTTTCAGGTTATCTTTTCCTCCACATTGCAAGAAATAAAGATCCAAGTGAGATAATCTGTAAGCAAATGCCAAATACAATGCTTTACAGTAAACATTTGTTATTATTGTTAGTAACAATAATGGTTATGTTAAAGAGTGTTAATTACCATTTGGCAAGCACATACTAGGTACTTTATATATATTAATTATAATCTTATTAATCATAAACCCCATAGTACTCTTCTTTTAGCTAAGTAACTGGTAGTTTAATTCAGGTTGTATTACTTGGCCAGTATATGTAGCTTCTGAAGGAGGAGGAGAGATTTGAACTCGGATCTTTATGATATCAAAGTGATATGCTTTCTGTTATAGCAAGCTGATTTGTCTTAAAATATGTGCTTCTTTCACTGCTTCCGGTGATAAGCTAGGGGAGAGGGTTTTCTTTTCAGTTTCTAGGACTAGGGAGCCTCACCTATGAGGAGCTAGGAGCCTGCTCCTGGCCAGCAATTTGGGGTAGACTGGGAAGGGGGCAGTAGAAGTGGAGGGTCAAGTCCATTGTGCTGTCATCTGCTTCAGGGGTAATGGGGTGGTGGACACAGGGAATAGAGAAGTTGGGAAAATTCCTGATTTTAAATTCTCTCTGAAATGTAAGAGGGAAATAAAATACAGCTTTGCAGTTATAATTCTGACACTAATTCCAATGTGCGGGTTCTTTCCGCACACCAAGCTGTTCTCTGACACCAGCTGGGTGTCCTACAGTTCAACTCAATTCTGACACTGTCTACCTGGAGATAACGTCATTTCAGAGGTTGAGAGCTCAGCCCCGCAAAACTGTCCTCATTTCGGATGCCAATCACAAGTCCAGGTTGTGACCTGTGCTTCTGACTGATTGGCTATAAATCAGAGGTTCCCATAACCCCCCTCCTTGGGTTTAATTAATTTGCCAGAGCAGCTCATAGAACTTAAGAAACCAGTTTAGTCACTAGATTATTGGTTTATTATAAAAGGATGTAGCTCAAGAACAGGCAGATGGAAGAGATGCATAGGGCAATGTATGCAGAAAGGAATGTGGATCCTCTAGAGCAGGGGTCTCCAACCCCCGGGCCATGGACAACTACAGGTCCAGGCCTGTTAGGAACCGGGCCTCACAGCAGGAGGTGAGTTGCAGGCCAGCGAGCAAAAGCTTCGTCTGTCACTCCCCATAGCTCGCATTACCGCCTGAACCATCCCCCACATTGCTCTCATTACCGCCTGAACACCCCACCCCACCGTCCGTGGAAAAATTGTCTTCCATGAAACTTGTCCCTCATGCTGAAAAGGTTGGGGACCGCTGCTCTAGAGGGTGCCAGCACTCTCCCAGCACCTCCACATGTTCACCAACCTAGAAGCTCTCGTCCTTTTTGGTTTTTATGTTGGCTTCAGTACATAGGTATGATTGGCCATTGCTGATTGATTCAACTTTAGCCCCTCTCCTCTCCCCAGAGGTCAAGAGGAGGGGTGGGACTGAAAGTTTCAAATCTTCAATAACATGCTTGGTCTCCTTGGCAACTAGCCCCCATCCTTAGGTGCTTTCCAAAAGTTACCTTATTAACATAAACTCGGGTGTGGTTGAAAGGGGTTTGTCATGAATATCAAGACACCCTTTGGGAATTCCCTGGCAGTCTAGTGGTTAGGACTCTGCACTTCCAATGCAGGGGCAGGGGTTTGATCCCTGGTCAGGCCATAGGATCCTGCATACCATGCAGCGTGGACAAAACAACAACAACAACAAAAAGACATCCTATTACTCTTACCACTTAGGAAATTTCAAGGGTTTTTAGGACCCCTGTGCCAGGAACAGAGATGAAGACCAAATATATACTTATTATGTCACAATATCACAGCAATACAATGTATTCCAGTGAACAGTTGTCTTCTAGCCAATTGACAGCATTCTCTCTCTCCTTTTAAAAGCTCTTTTACTGAGCACTTATTGTGTGCCAAAAATTGAGCTCAGTGTTTTACAGACTATTTATTATTTATTTATTTTTTGTGGTATGCAGGCCTCTCACTGCTGTGGCCTCTCCCATTGCGGAGCACAGGCTCCGGACGCGCAGGCTCAGCGGCCATGGCTCATGGGCCTAGCTGCTCCGCAGCATGTGGGATCTTCCCGGACTGGGGCACAAACCCTTGTCCCCTGCATCGGCAGGCAGACTCTCAACCACTGCGCCACCAGGGAAGCCCCAGACTATTTATTTTTATACTTGCAGTAATCCTATGAAGTGGTTATAACTAGCTCCTTGAACACCTTGGAAAAGTGAGTTTAGAGAATATAATCTGTTCATATACTTTCAAATAACTGAATGTGTAGATAGAGTTGTAGAATGAATGTTTATGTCCCCCCAGATTCATATGTTGAAGCTCTAACCCGCAATGTCATAGTATTTGGAGATGGGGCCTTTGGGAGATAATTAGGTTTAGATGAGGTCATGAGGGTGGGGCCTTCATAGTGGGATTAGTATGCTTATAAGAAGAGGAGGAGACACCAAGTTTTCTCTCTGCCGTGGGAGGACACAGCAAGAAGGCTGCCATCAGCAAACCAGGAAGAGAGAGCCCTCACTATAACTCAACCAGGCTGGCACCCTGATCACATACTTCCAGCCTCCAGAATTGTGAGAAAGAAATTTCTGTTGTTTAAGCCACCCAGTCTATGGTATTTTGTTGTGGCAGCTCCAGCTGACAATAAAGATAGTACAGTGAACACTTGAATATGCTTCACATAGATTCACCATGACAATGGGCTTTTTACAGACTGGACATTTCTTTTTCTGAAAGACCTCAGAAATGTTTCTCTGCTAGAAGTTTGAAATGAAGTCAAGACCAAAACATTCTCTATTTTTCTTTTCTTTCTTTTTCTCTTCTTTTCTTAAAATATTCTAATAGTGAGAGTGTCCAAGGATCACCAGAGGTCTGGTATATGTGCTGAAGAGAGGACAGGTTTTGGAACCTATCAGATCTGGAGTAGAATCTAGGCTCTGCCACTAATTAGCTGCGTGAGCTTGAGTGAGTTATTTAACCTTTCTGAATCTCAGTTTCCTCAACTGTGAAATGGGATAATGATCTATACAGATGGTTGGTTCATGGGTCTATGTTTATAAAGCCTCTGGCACCAGACTTATAGTTGACACTCAGTTAATGGTTATCACAATGCACAGCAATGAGTATACCTCTGTAGGGGAAAGAATATGGGATATGGAGTTAGTGACCTAGATTATAGACCTGATTCTGCCACTTAAAAACTATGTGACATCAGATAAATTATTAAACTTTCTCGGCCTCAGTGTATCCTTTGCAAAAAGAAAAAGGACTAGGAATGCCTTCTTTACAAGACAGCTGAGAGTAATAAATGTAACAGGGCCAACCATTGACTTGTGAAATTTCAAAAACCCAATTAGAAAAGAATTCTGAAATGTGAGAACAGATGGACTCCCTTATACTAACCCATCATTTTATAGGTGAGAAGATAGAGGAGTGTTTGAGGAAAGTGTTGGAGCTAGGTCTTGTACCTAGGTCTTCCCACAAAGTAACAACCAAGGTTTTATCCTTGAAAACCTTGCTTGTCAACATCCTGTCCTGGCCACTTCCCAATCTTCTGCTGGCCCAGACCAGCTCACATGCTCTCCCCACTCCTGTTCTGAACCCTAAATGCATTTCCTAGCTTCAGCATGCAGCAAACATGTTAAATACTTCATATACCTCCCACAAAAGACATGACCTTCAAGGTTGCAAAGCTAGGAAATTGATCTGTTCATATACTTCACTAGCGTTTTTCATCAGTTCGTTTTCCCCTAGAATGCTTTCTTTACTTAAAAAAATAAAGTCAATTTAAGAAGCAGATCTGGGGGCTTCCCTGGTGGCACAGTGGTTAAGAATCCACCTGCCAATGCAGGGGACACAGTTTTCATCCCTGACCCGGGAAGACGCCACGTGCTGTGGAGCAGCTAAGCCCATGCACCACAACTACAGAGCCTGCGAGCCACAACTGCCGAGCCTGCGCACCACAACTACTGAAGCCCATGTGCTCTAGGGCCCACATGCCACAACTACTGAGCCTGTGTGCCGCAACTACTGAAGCCTGTGCACCACAACAAGAGAAGCCACCGCAATGAGAAGCCCACGCACCACAACAAAGAGTAGCCCCCACTTGCCATAACTAGAGAAAGCCCTTGTGCAGCAACGAAGACCCAATGCAGCCAAAAATAAATTTAAATAAAAAAAGTTTAAAAAAAGCAGATTTGTATTTGACACGGCAGTTTATCAGCTAGAGGACCTCAATAATTAAGCTGACAGCCTGCAAATACAATGAATAATCTGATATACCAGTAAAGTTTAAAAAAAAAAAAAAATCTTTCTCTGCAGTGACCCAGGCCCTGTACCTTTCACCCTTCTCTGTTAAGGATCACCTGGTGGAGGTTTTAAGACTAACTGACATTTGTACTTTGTTCTTTGCAAAGAACTTTTGTGGGTTTTTCCCCTATATATTTCTTATAACAAGTCTGGGGAGATAGCCCTTATTTTCCAAATAAAATGACTGGGGATGAGCTTTCCCAAGGTCATGCTACTACTGAGCCCGTGTGCCACAACTGCTGAAGCCCACATGCCTAGAGCCTGTGCTCCCCAACAAGAGAAACCACCACAATGAGAAGCCTGCGAACCACAACGAAGAGTAGCCCCCACTTACTGCAACTAGAGAAAGCTCATGCGCAGCAACGAAGACCCAATGCAGCCAAAAAAAAAAAAAAAAAAAACTACTAAATAGTCAAGTTTTCCCTTTTAAAATAAATAAATAAGTAAATAAATAAATACCTTTATGTTTCTCAGATTACATCTTTCTTCCCCATCCTTCCCACCCTTTATCATTCAGGCCATTCTTACTCTTTCTTGGATTATTTACACTGCCCCCTAACTGGTCTTTCTGACTCCTATCACATACCTTCTCCCCAATGCATTCTTTACAAATCAACTAAAATCATTTTTCTAACTTGAAAATTTGACCACATCACTCAAGTGCTTAAAACCCTTTAATGATTCTTCACTGTCCTTTGGATAAAGTCGAAACTTCTTAGCTTGCAATAGGAGATTTTTATGACCTGACCATTCAGATCTCTCCAGCCCATCTTCTGCTCATCTTATCTATCTATATTCTCAGTCCAGATGGTGGCTGTCATTATGTTTTAGAGCTATAATTTCATTAGAGGTCATCAAATACAATCTTATTCTCAGATGAAGAATCTGAGGTCTTATAAGTGCCTAAGGAAAGAACTTATTACAGTTCACAGTGAATTCAGTATCTGATTTACTAGTACCCAGCTTGCCCCTGGCATACCATGAATATTGTCTAAATATTTTTGGGGTAAATAGATGGATGGACAAATATCAAAATTGGAAGTAGAAACCAAAACTTTGGCAGCCAATCTAGTTCTCTTTCTACTTACTTTATGCTGCTTTTTTATTTCCAAGAATGAATATGTATATATAAACACCTGGTATGTAGTTAGGCTCTCATTAGGTACTAAAACATTAGTAGCCATTGTTTTATTAGTCATCATTATATCCCCAGAGCCTAGCACAAAGATGGGTACAGAGTAGATTCTCAGTAAATTTCAAAGGGAGAAGTGAAGGAGAAGAGAAAGGAAGGAAGGAAAGGAGAGAGGGAGGGAGGGAGAGAGAAGAGGAGGGGAGGGGACGGGGTCACATCAGAGAATTATGAGATGGGGTTGAGGGAAAGACTCCTTTGATCTGGCTGCCCTTTCTAATGAGTAGCTCTCTGTCATGGCAGGAAGAGTCTGGGACAGGTTGCCAGTGTGGGAGAGATTGTTCTTGCTTTGTAGGTGAATGAACTGAGGCTCAGAGAATTTAATTTGGATGATCTGTTGTGACTGGTCAACCCTTTGGATGGACCAGATGGAACAGGGTGATTTTTCTCCTTATGAGTTATGAAGAGACAGCAGAGATCCTCAGAGAAAACAAAAGGGATCTTCTCCCCTTGCCTACTTGGTTTATAGCAAATTTTCTTTTTTAGAACAATGAGAGTTGAAGTCTAACAATTCCTTCGAGCTTCTTAGAAAGGAAGAGGTATCCTCAAACCTCCTACATTACCTATGTAGTCAGCTTTGGACTGGCTTACTTTGGGTCTCAGCTTCTTTGCTAACAAAGCCAGATTTGACTTCTAAAAACAAAATTAACTTTCAGTTATAAGATAAATAAGTACTAGGAATGTAATGTACAACATGATAAATATAATTAACACTGCTGTATTTTATATATGAAATTTACTAAGAGCAAATCCTGCGTCCTCATCACAAATAAAAAATATATTTTTCTATTTAGTTTTATATCTACATGAGATTATGGATGTTCACTAAACTTATCGTGATAACCATTTCATGATGTATGTAAGTCAAATCATTATGCTGTACACCTTAAACTTATTATTATAAGTTATTATAAGTCAATTATAATAAGTCAGTTATATAAGTCAATAACTTATTATTATAAGTCAATTATATCTCAATAAAACTGGAAGAAAAAAATTGGACTCACCTTTACCAAATTTTCTCTGAAGCTTTAGAAAACAAGGGTCCGCAGAACCCCATGTAATAATAGATAAGAAGTAAAATACTTTACAACTTTACCATTTGTAATTTCATTGAATCCTTATAACAGTTGTATGAGGTGGAAATTTTTATTAAAAAATTGATTTTACAGATGAAGAAAGACTAAGAAAAGTCAATAAGTGTGTACAAGTTTTTACTGCTTGTAAGTGGCAAAGCTAAGACTAGAGCTTAGGTTTACTGGAATCTAAATCCAATTCCAGTGTACTTCCCACTCCACCAGGCTGTCAGGCAAGGCCTCTCTGGGTTTTAAAGGGAACACAAGTAGTGTGTCTGCCTCTGATACATTATATGTGGTGTCGGTACAAAAAGCAAATGGATTAAATCTTGTCTGGGCAAGAATCATGCACATTAAACTGATTTGCTCTTTGCTTGTGGCTGATTTACTTGCCTGGATCACAAAATTATTTCCCACTTTGGTAGGAAAGAAAGCAGTATTTTCCCCCAAAGAAAGAAGTGTTGGCCTTGAGTTATTATTCCTCTGCTCCTTTTGGCTTCCTGTTCTCTGAAGAAGTTGTTCATTAATTTCATGTCTTTCTAGACTGTGAGCTCTTTAAGTATAAAAGTCAAGAACCTCCTGTGCCTGGAAGAGAGCAGGCAGTTAGTTACTCATTAAATATTCATTGAATTAAGTTATTATCATTATGTTTATATTAATTATAAATTACTATTGCTGTAGGTAATTATTTTATAGTAATAACTACCATTAATGTTAAGAAAGCTAGGGTGGCTATGCTATTATCAGACAGAACAGACTTTAAAACAACAACAAAAAATGTTACTAGAGTTAAAGAGGGACATTTTATAATAATAATAAAAGAGTCAATCATTCATGAAGGTATAACAATTATAAACATATATACACCTAACAATAGAATCCCAAAATATGTGAAACAAACTATACCTAACAGATATCTGTAGGACACGCCAACAACAGAATTTAGTTGTCTCCAGTACACATGAAACATTCTCCAGGATAGTCAGTATGCTGGGCCATAAAACAACTCTCAGTACATTTAGAGGATTGAACTCATACAGAGTATGTTCTCCAGTCACAATGGAATGAAGTTATAAATTAGTAATAAAAAGAAATTTGAGAAATTTACAATTTAGTGAAAAATAACACACTCCTGAATAATCAATGGGTCAAAGAAGAAATCACAAGGGAAATTAGAAAATACTTGGAGATGAGTAAAACACACCATACCAAAATTTATGGGATGTAGCTAAAGTATACTTAGAAGGAAATTTATAGCTATAAATGCCAACATTAAAAATGAAGAAAAGGGGCTTCCCTGGTGGTGCAGTGGTTGAGAGTCCGCCTGCTGATGCAGGGGACGCGGGTTTGTGCCCCAGTCCGGGAGGATCCCACATGCCGTGGAGCGGCTGGGCCCGTGAGTCATGGCCATTGAGCCTGCGCGTCCGGAGCCTGTGCTCCACAGTGGGAGAGGCCACAACAGTGAGAGGCCCACATACCGCAAAAAAAAAAAGAAGAGTGATCTCAACTCAGTAACCTAACCTTCCACCTTAACACACTGGGGGGAATAAAAGAGTAAACTAAACCTAAAGCAAGTAAAGGGAAGGGAATAATAAAGATTAGAGTAGAAATCAATGAAATTAAAAAACAGAAGAACAATAGAGAAAATCAATAAATCAAAAGTTGGTTCTTTGAAAAGAGCAACAAAATTAACAAACTTTTATCTAGACTGATTAAGAATAAAAGAGAGAAGACTTAAATTAGTAAAATCAGGAATGATACAGGGGGCATTATTACTGATTTTACAGAAATAAAAAGGATTATAAGGGCATATTATGAACAATTATATGCCAACAAATCAGATATCTAGGAGAAATGGAAGAACTACAGATGGTACCTGACTTATGATGATTCAATTTAGGATTTTTCAACTTTGCAATGGTGTGAAAGTAGAAAATCTGAACAGACCTATAACATAATTAGTAAAAAAACAAACAAACTTTCTACAAAGAAAAGCCCAGGACAAACATCTTCATTGGTGAGTTCTAACAAATATTTAAATAAGAATTAACATTCACCTTCCACAGACTCTTCCAAAAAATAGAGGAGGGGGGAATACTCTCGGCAAGTATTGTCCTGATACCAAAATCAGACAAAGACATCATAAGAAAACTATAGACTAATATCCCACTTGAATATAAATGCAAAAGGCCTCAACAAAATAGTAGCAAAACGAGCAATAACGTATAGAAAGGGTTATATTACACACTATGACCAAGTGGGATTTATCCCAGGGGGGAAGATCCATTCAACATAGGAAAATCAATCAGTGCAACACACCATATTAAAACATTAAAGGACAGAACTCACATAATCATCTCAATAGATACAGAAAAAGCTTTTGACAAACTCTAATACCCTTTCATGATTTAAAGAAACAAAGAAATGAACAAAAACTCCAACAAACTAGGAATAGAAGGAACTTCCTCAACCTGATACAGGACATTTATGAAAAACCCATGGCTGTCATCGTACTTAATAGAAAAAGACTGAATGCTTTTCCCATAACATTGTGAACAGGCAAGGATTTCAGGTCTCACCACTTCTGTTGAACATTGTGCTGGAGGTTCTAACCAGGGCAGTTGGGCAAGAAAATGAAATAAAAGTCATCCAGATTGGAATGGAAGAAGTAAACTAGCTGTCTTTGCAGATGACACGATCTTGCATAGAGAAAATTCTGAGGAATCCATGCAGAAACTATTAGAACTAGTAAATGAGTTCAGCAAGGTTGCAGGATATAAGATCAATATATAAAAATCAATCATATTTCTGTACAGTTGTAATAAATAATCCAAAAATGAAATTATGAAAACAATTCTGTTTACAATAGCATCAAAACAAAAAAAATAGGAATCAATTTAACAAAAAGAAGCATAAAACATAAACTCTGAAAACTACAAAACATTCTTGAAAGAAATTAACGATCTAAATAATTAGAAAAATATCCCATGTTCATGGATTGAAAGATTTAATATTTTTAAGATGGTAATACTCCCCAAATTGATCTACAGATTCAACACAGTCCCTATCAGAATCCCAGCTGACTTGTTTGCATATTTTGACAAGCTATTCCTAAACTTCACATGGAAATTCAAAGGACCCATATTAGCCAAAACAATCTTGAACAGGAACAGATTCAGAGGACCCACACTTCCCAATTTCCCAGAACTTATTAGAAAGCTACAGGTAATCAAGACTGTGTTTTTGGCATAGGGGTAGACATATGGATCACTGGAATAGTATTGAGTGTCCAGAAATAAAGCCTCGTATTTACAGTCAGTGATTTTCAACAAGGGTACCAAAAACAATTCAGTAGGGGAAAGAACAGTCTTTTCAACATATGGTGCTGGGACAACTAGATATCTACATGTGAAAGAATGAAATAGGACCCCTCTTTCACATCATATACAAAAATTAACTCAGAATGGTTCAAAGACCTAAATATAAGAGCTAGAACTATAAAACTCTTATAAGAAAACTTGGAGGTAAATCTTTGTGACCTTAGATTTGGCAAGGGTTTCTTACATATGATACCAGTAGCACAAGAAGCCAAAGAAAAAATAGGTAAATTGGACTTAATCAAAATTTAAAACTTTTGTACTTCAAAGGACACCATCAGTAAAACAAAAAGACAACCCACATATTTGGGATAAAATATTTGCAAATCATCTGACAGATAAGGGACTTGTACCAATGTTTATATGTCAAGAACTCTTACAAGTCGATAATAAAGACAACCCAATTAAGAAATTTGCAAAGAATCTGAATAGATAGTTCTCCAAAGAAGATATAAAGATGGCTAATAAACACATGAGAAGGTGTTCAACATAATTAGTCATCAGGGAAATGCAAATCAAAACCACAGTAAGGTTCTATTTAACACCCTTAGAATGGCTATAATTAAAAAGGCAGATAATAACAAGTGTTGGCAAGGATATGGAGAAATTAAAACTCTTATATACTGATGCTAGGAGTGTAAAAATGGTATAGCCACTTTGGAAAAGAGTCTGGCTATTCCTCAAATGGTTTCCTGTCTCTATGACCTTGCTTATACAGTTTTTATTTGGGAATGCCAGTTCTTTTATCTTTGCCTGTCAGAATCCTGCCTATTCCACAAGGCCCAGCTCCAATTCCAGTTCCCCAAGCTTATATACTTAGAAACAGATTCTGCTAGGTTGTATGTCTTTATTTGGTAATACAAAATTGCCTTTCAGAATGCTTTTATTAATTCCCATTGTTTCAGATCCTTCCTAACACTTGATATTGTCAGACTTCAAAATATTTGTCAGTCTGATAGGTGTGAAATGATATTGTATTCCATCTACTTGCATTTTGCTGATTACTAGTGTCGTTGAACATCTTTTTCTTTTCTCCTCCATCTCCCGACTCATTTGAGTGATTTCTTCCATGAATTGCATGATTAGATTCTCTTGCCTTATTTTCATTTTCTTACTGATTAATATGAGTTCTTTATTCTGGATACTAGTTCTTTTTAAATGTGTGATAAATATCTTTTCTTACTCTGTGCTTGCTATTTTTTTTTTTTTTTTTCGGTATGTGGGCCTCTCACTGTTGTGGCCTCTCCCGTTGCGGAGCACAGGCTCCAGACGCGCAGGCTCAGCAGCCATGGCTCACAGGCCCAGCCACTCCGCGGCATGTGGGATCTTCCCAGACCGGGGCACGAACTCGTGTCCCCTGCATCGGTAGGCCGACTCTCAACCACTGCGCCACCAGGGAAGCCCTCTGTGCTTGCTTTTTCACTCTGTTTATAGCATCTTGTCATACAGATTTAAATTTTGATAAGTTAAATTTATCAACCTTTTGGTCTCATCTAAGAAATATTGATACTTTCTAATCCCAAGGTCAAACTGATATTCTCCTTTTTTTTTTTTTTCTAATAGTTTTAAAGTTTTTGTTTCTTTGTTTAATTTAGGTCTTTGGTCTTTCTGGAATTGGAAAAGTGAGAGGGGGGGATCTAATTATTTTTTCTTCACATGAAAAACCAAGTATCCCAATATATTTTATTGAATCTGAGCAAGATTCTTTCCTTTACCAAATCTTGTTAAACAGAATAATGAAATGAAAGAGTGAATTGATCTGGGAGGAAAAGGGATTCATGGACCAAATCATCAGTTTGCAAGATTTCATCTTGCTTTTTTATCTCTTTTAAAAGATAAATGCAGGGAGGGCAGGAATCATTCACGAACAGTCTGTAAAGTGCTGAGCACCTCCCATCTGTCTTATAGATGGTGGCGGGGCGGGGGGAGCAGCAGCATACTCCTGGAGTGGTGGTTGAGACAGAATAGGCCATCTGCTTTCCATTAAAATTTCTCCCGTACTGGCAGATAGGGAACTTCGGTGATATTTTTAGATTTGTAAAAGAATGTTTCCCGTGAGGAGTAGGAACACACTTACCTATGTGCTTACTTAGTAGCAATTTTATTACTAGCTTGAACCTAGCCTATTTTCTTATCTTTTTTTGTTATGATATTGTTTTTACACTGAAGACATACCAAGCTAGGCCTGCTCTGGTTTCAGCAGCCTTTCTCTTCTAGGGCCCAGCCAAGGTGAATGACCCGCAGGTTGGTGGCCTTTCACCTGATGGATGAGTTCTCCCTGAAGATGCAACAACGTAACTCAGAGCACAGTTGATTACAGGATAGTGCCCCCTTTCTTGTTACCTCACGGGGGAGTTGCCTTGCCCCAACTAAGAACAATGCCTCACTTACACCCTTATATTTCCCTGGGGCTCACTAGTGGGAGGCCGGGTGGGTGGGCCTTGAATCCAGTGAACAGGCTTCCTCAGATTCAGGTCTGATGGGCTGCTCCAGAGCCAGCACTGCAGAACTGCTGCCTGCCTCCCTGACCTACATTCCCACCAGTATAGCACTCTTAGCAGCCAGGCCTCCCAACTAGTAAGAGGAATTCAGATTTAGGCTTTTTATCTGGAGCGAACACATTCAAGGGTCCATTTAATTTATTTTCTTTCCTTCTGCCTATTTAAAGAAAAGGGGGGAAAAAGCCCACAAACCCTGCAGTTAGAATGTTTCCTATCTTTACTTTTAGACTTTCAGCTCAGTGCAATAAAAATGATTTTGCTGTCAGGATGAAGTTTCGTGAGCTCTGTCTCCTAAACATCTTTGTAATTCCACTCTCTTTATCCCATTGTTAATGTTTTAGCTTTGCCTTTGGGCTGTTGCACCAACTTCCCATCTGGTCCCTCTTTCTCTGATCTCACCCACTCTGAACCCCTTTCTACATTGCTACTGTAGTTGTTTTTATAAAACACAAATTTGAAACTCTCCAATTTAAAATCCTCCAATGGATTCTTAAATTCCATGTCTTAGCCTGACATTCAGATCTCTTCACAATCTGTCCCCAGTGTTTTTTTTTTTGCGGTACGTGGGCCTCTCACTGTTGTGGCCTCTCCCGTTGCGGAGCACAGGCTTCAGACGCACAGGCTCAGCGGCCATGGCTCACGGGCCCAGCCGCTCCGCGGCATGTGGGATCTTCCCGGACTGGGGCACGAACCCGTGTCCCCTGCATCGGCAGGCGGACTCTCAACCACTGCACCACCAGGGAAGCCCCCCCAGCGTATTTTTTAAACCTTCATTTCCTGCCACTCTTCCCCACTCACTGTAACCTCCAACCACACTGAACTATTTGCCATTTGCCTGATATGGGATACATTTTCATGCCTTCATGCATGAAACGAATATATATTTCTTTGTCCGCACCCTCACTCACCTCTGACAAACTCCTCTTATTCATTGTTCAAGGCCAGCTAAAATCTTTCTTCATCTGAAAAGCTATTCCCAACTGTCCCAGACCTGTTCTTCACTCCTTCCTCAGCATTTCTAGAATACCCCAACATTCTCTGATTATATATCATATATATTGCCTATAGATTAATATAAATAATCTATGTCACTTCCCTGTTAGACTGTAAGCTCTATGTAGAGAACCTAGCACCATGCTTGGCACGGTAAGCATCTGCTAGGTGCTAACTATGCTGATGGATAATGATGAAGAAATCTGGATTAAGTCACTTTAGGCCTTCATTGACCACTTATTACCAGTCTTGTTGTGTCAATTCAGTTCTTTTTTTTTTTTTTTTAAATCAAGGGAAAAAAAGTAGAGTGAGCGAGGCAGGAAGAAAATGGAATTATTTTAAGGGAAGATGATTTGTAAATTGAAGTCTGACCAAAGGTGGACAATCAGGATGGGGAAGAGTTGAAGGAATTGAGTCTGGATTTGAGCAAGAGAAAATTCAGGAAGAATAACAGATATCTTCATATCTGTGGACAGTTGTGCTGGAGCAGAGGAAACAGACATGTTCTGTGAAGGTGGAACTAGGACCAGTAGTTTAGAAGCTGTTCAGGGTTAGAGTCCTTACAAGGTTGATTTTTAGCACAGAGTAAAGAATTTCTTAACCTCCAGAGCTCTCCAACAGGAGCTTTGACTGCCTCAAGAGATTCTGAACACACCATCCTTAGAAGGTGTCCTGGCAGAGGCCATGTGGCCAGCCATGTGGGCCACTATAGAAGATATTACAGTGCTGAGTGTCAAATTAGACTCAATCATCTCTAATACCTCTTTTAACTGTGTAATTCAGTGCCTGTGTGATGCTTTTCAGTAACGTGAGCATGACCTATATTAGGATACTGAGTGGGAACAGAATAGCTTTTTTTTTTTTTAAATAACTGCACCGTCTTTGACCAAATCGATTCTCCTGAGTAATTTCCTGTTTTCTCAGGTTTTGAATCTGAAGTAAAAGAATGTTGGCAAAGAAAACGGCAGCCAAATCCAGAGGTTTATGCAAAGTAGACTCATGTTTTGAGGGAGGTTGTTAGAATGGACTTTGTCTCATTCAACAGGCCCAGTTCTGTCTCCACTCTCTTTTTAGTAGTTGTGTAAGATAAGTCTAAGCTTCAATATCCTCATCTATAAAATGGGACTAATAATGTATTTCATAGAGTTAGGGTAAAAATTAAGTCAGATAAAGAAGTGCCTGGCACAGTGCTCAGAACGTGTTACAGATTCAAAACTGTATCCTTCCTCTTGCCCTCTTCTTTTTTATTTTGAGAGAATTAAAGATTTTTGTTTTGCTTGTATGGTTTTTTTGGTCGCCCCTAGGGTTGGGGGACAGTTTTCTTCATTTTAATTGTGAGCTTCAGAGCTAAAGCTCTGTCTTCATTGCATAAGTGTTCCCCCTGCTCACAAAGGAGTA
This sequence comes from Grampus griseus, assembly GCF_964374135.1. Classification (NCBI taxonomy): domain Eukaryota; kingdom Metazoa; phylum Chordata; class Mammalia; order Artiodactyla; family Delphinidae; genus Grampus; species Grampus griseus. Next base: position 58,259,458 of record NC_139002.1, read on the forward strand.
ATCCTCTTTGTCTTCCTGACCCAAGGAGTTAGTCTTCCACTATCTTTTTGATACTCTGCTATTTTTACTTCCTAAAGATCAAGTAGTTTCAGAAATAGTTTCTGATTTCTCTTGAAAGTAATTTCTAATTTCCATATTAATCAAGAAAATAGCTTTACATTTCTTCAGTCCTAATCCTAGTAACAAGTAAAAGGGATTAGATTGTATTAACATCTGTAAAGCAGTTAAAATGTACGCATCAGAATCCTAGGAAACCTGATCACTACTGTAGCCTTTGAGGTACAGAGGAGAAAAGCTCACTTGTGTCCATTTATTCTCTTCACTCTTGACCTCCAAAGAATATAAATACAGGAGGGGCACACTTGTTCCCAAGGAGCAAGTCATAGTTATTTGGTAAGTGTGGAAAAGGCCAGTTTCTACCACTGATTTACTGAATAATCAAAGCCAAAATACCACTTTACCTCTTTGAGCCTTGATTTCCTTATCTACAAAATGGGGAAAGTAACATTAGTGTTGTTTTGAGGCTTGAATGACTTAGCATGTATGAAAATATCTTTTGTCTGAGTGGTGGGTGAAATATCCATGGTATATTATTTGAATTCCATGTCTTTACCCCCAATGCACTTTAACAGATCCAGGCAGTCTTGGGGAACTGGGACTTGGAGTGCGCTCCACTCGCTTTGGTGGGGCAGAACCTATCCAGAGTCTTGGGAGTGTGCTGAGAGGAGACTTCAGCAGGTAATAGCCAGTCTAGCAAGTGTTACTATGACCTGAAACTTACATTCTAGTAGTGGGAGATAGGCAGTCTCCCATAAATACGTAAACATATAGTATATCAGGTTGTTAACTGCTGTGAAGGAAAACAAAGCATGATAAGGAGCACAGAGAGTAATGAAAGTTGAAGGTAGTATTTTAGAATGTAAGGTGACCTTTGAACAGAGTTCCAGAAGGGAAGAAAGGGTCAGGGTAAAGGCTCTGAGATGGGAAAGTGCTTGACACATTTGAAGAACAGCAAGGAGGCCATTGTGGCTGGAGTAGATTAGCATGTGGGCAAGGAGAGGAGGTTAGAGAGGTAGCTGATGGGTCATTGAAAGGATTTCACAATAATTGTCTTGGGAAGCTACTGTGGGGCTTAAAGAGAGGAGTGTCATGATCTGATTTAATGTTTTAATGGATCTGTTCTGGCTGCTGTGGTAAAGAGACTGCATAGGATCAAAGGTAGAAGCAGGGAGACCCCTTAAGAAGCTATTGCAATAATCTAGGTGAGAAATAACAATGACTTGGACTAGGATAGAAAGTATGTAGGCAATGAGATGTGGTCAGATTTTAAATATATTCTAAAGGTGGAACTGAAAGGATTTGCTGATGGATTAGATGTGGATAGGAGAAGAAGAGTAGAGTCAAGGATGACTCTAAGATTTTTGGCCTGAGGAGCTAGAAGAATGAGTTGTCATTTACTGGTGTGGAGAAGAAGCTTAGAGAACAGATTTGGAAGGGAATGGGAAGATAAAAGTAAATATTTAGTTTTTGAATGTCATAAGTTTAAAATAATAATAGCTAACTTTTTGAAGTCTTAACTGTTTGCCTGGCTCCTAGTACTTTGAGGTCTTACTAATTTAATACTTATAGCAACCTATTAAGTAAATAATATTATTATTCCCACTTTACAAATGAGAAAACTAAAGCACAGAGAGGTTAAGTAAGTGGCCCAAGGTCACACAAATAATTAGTGGTGTTGCTGGAATTCAAACCTAAGCTTAGATCTAGCTCCAGAGACCATACTCTTAGCCACTCTACCCATATAGCCTTGATGTCTAGCAAACATCCAAGTGGAGATGTTAAGTAGGTAGTTAGATACTGTGAGTCTGGAGTTCAGGACAGCAGTCCAGTCTAGCAATATGAAACTTGGGCATAGGTAGTGGACAGATGAAACTGAAAAGGTAAGTTAGGGTCAGTGACTGTAAAGGGAGGTATGGTCACAAGAAGACAAAATGATGAGATCAAGACCTAAAAGGCAACCTACCCTTTTAGGTGTGGTTAACCCATCAGTCCTGCTTCATAGAGCCAAGGAAGGTACAAGGCAAGCCACTTATGGATGTCCCCAAAATGCTACCCTTCATCCTTCTGCCTGGAATGTTCTTCCTCCCCTTTTTTTGTCCACATCAAGGGACACCTAGTGCCCAGTATAATCCCTGGCAGACAATAGGTACTAAATAAATGTTGGTAGATAAAGGCCCCTTTTCTGCTCACTTTACATCCTTGTCATGGCACTTTTCGGGCTGCATTCTAACTGTCCACTCATCTGTTTTTCTCTCTCATTACTTGGTGACACTCTCAAAGCCAGGGACCCTCTTGGATTTGTTTCTTTTGTTTTTAAACCTTTCATAGCTCCAGAATACAATGCCCTGGGTAATCTCTTTATTGAGTACCTATTCTCTACAGTTATCTGTGCTAGGCACTAGAGATGCCAGCATCATCAACAGAGGCAGCAGGATGAGTAATATCAGTTGGGGACAAGGAAACAAAATAAACAAAACAAACCCAGAAAAGTTGTAGGAAGGAAGCCCAGCTTTCATATGATGCCCTTTTTGGACAGGGGAAGTTGATGGTTGGGAAGGGATACTCTCTACTGGCCACACAGACTATTTATTCATCACCACCCTGTGTTTGAGAAGCTTGGATGCTTGCTGTCCAGGCTGAGGGGAAGAGGAGGTGGTGGTATGCTCAGGGAGTAGAAAATAGGAACTGATCAAGAGCTGTTGTGTACAGGCAAATGAGCCATAGCTATGCCTTCAAGAAGCTTACAGATTGGGGAAAGGGGGGAGGACAGGAAATGTAAACAAACCGTCGAAGTACACTGTGATAAGTTCTGTCATTGGGGACGCATGTGTCTTCAAATTTGTTCTGTTCTACAGGGTAGAAGGTACAGGTAGAGTTTGGTGAAGTAGGAGAAGTCCCTTTCAGACAATCAGAGCAGTTTCACAGTGGAGGGGGCTGCCGAGTCTCAGGAAAGGACAGAGTTTATTATGGTCAGTAGAGGCGTAAGAGCAGGGATGAATGATGCGTGAGTGTGTTGCAGAGTAGCCCTAGCCTCAAATGGCCTTGAAGGTGCTTCTAACCTCTATAATCCCTTCCTTTTTCTCAGCCTAAGGATGTCACCTAGAAAATTAAGAGGGCTTTTTCTAATGCTGCCATTCTTTGATACCTGCCAAATTCAAGTGAATGAAAAATAATTCTACTTAGAAACACTGAAGGAAGATCCTGTAATTGCCCCTAAAGTAAAAGACATCTGAAATGACATAATAGGGGTATGATTACCCTTGGCTGTACAATCTCTCACATGAAGCTGAATACAGATTTCAGCCATGAGACCAGGTCACTTCGCTTCCCAAATTAAACCCTTGACTTTCTCCTTGAGAAGTGGCAGACCTCCATATTGCTAATTAAGTGACAAGTTGGCTGCCTTGGTTCTGAAATCAGAAAATGATTGGGAGTAAAGAGAGATGAATTTTCTTTGGAATTGGAAAGGATTTAGGGAAAGGTATATTAACAAAGATACATTATTAAAGCTCAATATTTATAAATCCCAAAGAAGCTTTTAGGGATTTGGGGATTTAATCTTTGACTTTTAAAATCAGCTTTCCAGGGCTTCCCTGGTGGCGCAGTGGTTGAGAGTCCGCCTGCTGATGCAGGGGATGCGGGTTCGTGCCCCGGTCTGGGAGGATCCCACATGCCGCGGAGCGGCTGGGCCCGTGAGCCATGGCCGCTGAGCCTGCGCGTCCGGAGCCTGTGCTCTGCAACGGGAGAGGCCACAACAGTGAGAGGCCCGCGTACTGCAAAAAAAAAAAAAGAATAAAAAAAAAAATCAGCTTTCCATTGTCGGTCAAAATACCAATGAGCATTTAAAAACTGCAGGGAGCAATGAGACAGGCACTTACACACTGCTAGTGTGAGTACAAATTGATAGTCTTTCTAGAAAGCAGTGTGGCAAAGTATGTGAAGATTCTTAGCATGTCACTTCTCATCATTTCTGCTGCTACTTCCCTGATCTGAGCCCCATCATCTATTGCAAGGAGTTTGCAGTAGCCTCCTAACTGGTCTCTCTGCTTCTCTACTCTCCCCCCATTATAGTCTGTTTTCCACACAGCAATCAGAGTGACTCTTTTCAAACATAAGTCAGACCATGTTATTATTCTGCTCAAGACCCCATCATGGCTTCTCATTTCACTCAGAGTAAAAGTTGAAGTCCTTACAGTAGCCTGAAGGCCCTACACGAACTGACCAGCCTTCTATCTCTCTGACTGCTCTACAACTACTTTCCCCCTCGCTTGTTCCACTTCAGCTACACTGGCCTCTTTGCTATTCCTCAGACATATCCCATATCATATACTCCCAACTTAGGGCCTTTGAACTGACTCTTTCCTTCCTGTGAAATGCTCTTCCTTCAGCCATCTTGCTTGGTTAACTCTATTTCCTTCAAGTCTGTGTGGAAACCTTACTTTCTCAGTGTGTCTTATACTGGTTACCCTATTTAATAGTGCAGTCCCAACACCGTGGCACATCTGATGCCCTTTACCCTGCCCTTTTTCTCTTTTCCATAGCACTTAAGACTGTTTTTTTAATATTTACTATTTATCCACTGCCTTCTCCAACCCTCTTAAAATATAAGCTCCACAAGGGCAGGGATCACAGTGTCTGGCACAGAGTAGATACTGAAATATTTGTTGAATGAATGGGCTTTAAAAATAGCACTATCTTTTGACCTAGAAAGCTCACTTCTAGAACTCATTCCTGAAAAAATAATCAGAAATGCAGCCAAAGATTTATTTGGGTTGTTCTCATACCTTTATTTATAATAATGAAAATTTGAAAACAACCTAAACCTATAAAAACAGAGTTATGGTTAAATAATTTGCTATATCTACATAATGGAATATTATCAAGATATTAAAAAGTGTTTTGAAGAGAATTACGTGGGAAAATGCTTATAATGTTAAAGTGAAAAAATAGAATTTAAAACAACATTTACCCTTATCTCACACCATATACAAAAATGAATTAATGATGGGAATTCTCTGGCAGTCCAGTGGCTAGGACTCCATGCTTTCACTGCCGAGGGCCCGGGTTCAGTCCCTGGTCAGGGAACTAAGATCCCCACAAGCCATGCAGCACAGCCAAAAAAAAAGATCAATGATATAAATATAAGGGTCAAAGCCTTAAAACTCTTAGAAGAAAATATAGGGTAAATCTTCATGACCTTGGATTTAGCAAGTGTATTCTTAGATATGACACCAAAAACATGAGCAACAAAGGAAAAATAGATAAATTGGATTTCATCAAAATTAAATCTGATAAAGTGTTTTTGTTTTCTTAGTTTTTAATGGAGTATAGTTGATTTACAATGTTATTAGTTTCTGCTGAACAGCAAAGTGAATCAGTTATACATATGCATATATCCACTCATTTTTAGATTCTTCTTCCATATAGTTCATTACAGAGAATTGACCTATGCTATACAGTAGGTCCTTATTAGTTATCTATTTTATATATAGTAGTGTTGTATATGTCAATCCCAATCTCCCAATTTATCCCCCTCACCCCACTTTCCCCCCCCAGTAACCATAAGTTTGTTTTCTACATCTGTGACTCTATTTCTGTTTTGTAAATAAGTTCATTTGTACCATTTTTTTTTTAGATTCCACATATAAGCGATATCATATATTTGTCTTTCTCTGTCTGGCTTACTTCACTCAGTATGACAAATCTGATAAAGGTTTAATATCCAGAATACATTAAAAAGTCCTACAACTCAACAACAAAACAACCCGACTTTTTAAATTGGCACATGTTTTGAATAGACATTTCTCCAAACAAATGTACAAATGACCAGTAAGCACATGAAAAGATGTTCAGCATCATTAATCATTAGGGAAATGCACATCAAAACCACAAAGAGATACCAATTCACACCTGCTAGGATGGCTATAATTTAAAAAAAATAGAAAATAACAAGTGTTGGTGAGGATGTGTAAAAATTGGAACCCTCGTGCATTGCTGGTGGGAGTGTAAAATGGTATAGCCACTGTGAAAAACAGTTTGGTGGTTCCTCAAAAAGCTAAAGATAAAATTACCATATAACCCAGCAATTCTGCTCCTCAGTATATACCCCCAAAAATTGAAAACAGGGACTCAAACTGATACTTGTATATCAGTGTTCACAGCAGCATTATTCACAATATCCAAAAGGTGGAAACAACCCAAGTGTCCATCAACAGGTGAATGGATAAACAAAATGTGGTATATATATACAGTGGAATATTACTCAGCCATAAAAAGGAATGAAGTTCTGATACATGCTAAAACATGAATGAACTCTGAAAAAATTATGCTAAGAAGCCAGGCACAAAAGGATAAATAGTGTTTGATTCCATGTGTTAGAATACATAAAGTATCTAGAATAGGCAAATTCATAGAGACAGAAAGTAGATTAGAAGTTAATCATGAAGAACCTAGGGGCAGGACAGGAATAAAGATGCAGACCTACTAGAGAATGGACTTGAGGATACGGGGAGGGGGAAGGGTAAGCTGGGACAAAATGAGAGTGGCATGGACATATATACACTACCAAATGCAAAACAGATAGCTAGTGGGAAGCAGCCGCATAGCACAGGGAGATCAGCTCGGTGCTTTGTGACCACCTAGAGGGGTGGGATAGGGAGGGTGGGAGGGAGGGAGACGCAAAAGGGAAGAGATATGAGAATATATGTATATGTATAACTGATTCACTTTGTTATAAAGCAGAAACTAACATACCATTGTAAAGCAATTATACTCCAATAAACATATTAAAAAAAAAAGAAGTTAAGATGGGTTATGGGAAGAGGGAATGGAGTGTTATTGCTTAACGGGTACAGAGTTCTGTTTGGGGTGGTTAAAAACTTTTAGAAATACATAGTGGGGATGGTTGCACAACATTGTGAATGTAATTAGTGCCACTGAATTGTACACTTAAATGGTTAAAATCACAAATTTTATATATATTTTGTCACAATTAAAAAACGTTTTTTTAATCCTTATATATAATATGCAGTGGTGGACTGGATCAGGCTTGTGTGGGCTCTCTAGACCCAATTGTGAGCTTCTCAGCTACTTATACTTATTCAGTGATGTTGGTAGCTTGAAATTGGCCATGGTTGGGAGTGCTTACACCATGGAACTTAGCAAATGCTACAAATAGGGCTCCGCCCCAATCCCCTTGAGCCAGTTGTTAAATATTTACTAGCTCACCACTGAATATATGTGTATAAAAATGCATGGAAAACTGTCTGGAGACATAGATGCCAAACTGCTATTATCTCTGGGGAGGAGAGTAGTATTATGGCAGGAATGTGAAAGTAAACTTACACTTTCTACCATACATACTTCCATAGTGTTTCAGGGTTTTTTACAGTGAGCATATAGACATATATCTCTTGTACTGCTTTGAAAAAACAGACAGAAAAATGTGTATATGTTGGGACTGTGGTATTGGTGATTTTTCTTGAGAGGCTAAAAGCAGTCACATATACTACCTGAAATGGCCCATGAAGAGGCTGAAGGCCAAGCTTGGGACTTGGATTCCATTTCCTCAGAAATCTGCTTTCTTCTTGCCCAACTAAATGACACTTTTTTGTCTCTTCATAGGTTACCCTACAGCCTATCCAGCTGCAGCCCCTGCCTACAATCCCAGCCTGTACCCCACCAATAGCCCCAGTTATGCTCCAGGTAAGGAAAAAGTGAAGCCAACAGTGGTGAGTGGGGTGGGAGGTGAGGCTCTATTTGGGAAAAAAAAGCCCGAAACACTTGCTGGCCTTTCCATGTCCTAAATTGCTCTGGGCTCAGCCTGTCCACGCTTGATTGTTCAGGGAGTCCCCTCTGGGAACTGGGGCAGTTCAGCCTCCGGGAATAGAATTTCTTCCATTCTCCTTGGGACTTAAAGTTGGCCCATCTCTCTTCTGCTGGAATATCTGAGATGTGTATCCTCCTCACAGAACCTTTTCTGCTCTGCCAGTATCCACACCCAGTTTTTGCTCGGTTTCCCCTGAGGCTGCCGTTGACACACACACACACACACACACACACACACACCCTCACCCTCGGTTTCCCCTGAGGCTGCCGTTGACACACACACACACACACACACACACACACACCCTCACCCTCGGTTTCCCCTGAGGCTGCCGTTGACACACACACATGCACACACACACACATATCCTCAGTTTCCCCTGAGGCTGCCGTTGACACATACACGCACACACACACACACCCTCGGTTTCCCCTGAGGCTGCCGTTGACACATACACACACACACACCACCAACCCACCCACCCCTTCCTGGACGTGGATTTGGAAGAGAGTGAGAGACTTGCCACATTTTCAAGCTGCAGCGAGGAACTTGTTTTTCAAAAATAATAAAGGCCCAACACTCCTTGGATAGAGGTTGAAATAGATTTGAAAGTATAGAAGTTTGTTTCAGTTTGGGAGCAATGCAGAGGTTTTACCACCATCTTGACCCCCACGCTCAAAAAAAACAAGCCACTCTCAGCTGGTGCTTTAATACTCAAGGAGCAGGAGAAAGAATGTGGGCTCTGCAGTTAGTAAGTCCTGGGTTTGAATCCTGATTACTCAACTCACTAGTTGTGAGTCCTTAGACAAGTTACCTCACCTCTCTGAGAAATGTGCTACACCTACCTCATGGTTGTAGATGGTTTTATGTAAGTTCCTCTTCATTTACTCAACAAGTATTTATTTGCTGAATGTCCTCCCCACTAGAATAGAAAAAAGGAAGGATGCTGTCTTTGCCTGAAGTAGCTTACAGTCCATTTGGAAGCTGACGTGTGAACAGATTCGTGGCTGTACAGTGTGGTGAATATTGTAAAAGGAATATGTACAAGAGGAGAGGAAGTGGAGGAGGGAACAACCTCTGCCTGGGGTTGAGGGTGTAAGGGGAGGCTTCACAGAGGACCTAGCAGTGGAGACTTGAGGGAGAAGTAAGAGGCATTCTTTTTTGTTTGTTTGGTTGTTTTTTTGTTGTTGCTGTTAAGAGGCATTCTTTTAAACATACAGAGGAAGAGTTGGGCATTCTAGGCAGAGTAGAGCCTGGGCAAAGACATGGAGGTGTGAGGAGTGACACTGAAGAACCTTGAAGTAGTGAGAATGGTTGAAGCATAGGCTCTAGGGTGGCGGCGTAACAGATGAATCTGGACTACAGATGTGCAAGGGCCAGATTTGGAAAGGCCTGGAATGTCATGATAATACCCTCATTTTCTTGTTTAGTAATTATTTTTTTTTAATACCATTTGTTTCATTTGGCAATTGTGACTTTTTAAAATAATTTATTTATATCTTATTTATTTTGGGCTGCTTTGGGTCTTCATTGCTGCGCAGGCTTTCTCTAGTTGTGGCGAGCGGGGGCTACTCTTTGTTGCCGTGCACGTGCTTCTCATTGCGGTGGCTTCTCTAGTTGTGGAGCACGGGCTCTAGGTGCGCAGGCTACAGTAGTTGTGGCGCGTGGGCTCAGTAGTTGTGGCTCGCGGGCTCTAGAGCGCAGGCTCAGTAGTTGTGGTGCATGGGCTTAGTTGCTCCACGGCATGTGGGATCTTCCCGGACCAGGTATCGAACCTGTGTCCCCTGCATCAGCAGGTGGATTCTTAACCACTTCGCCAACAGGGAAGTCCCTGCATGCATTCTTTTTTTCATTTTTTAATTAATTTATTTATTTACTTATTTGTTTATTTTTGGCTACATTGGGTCTTTTTTTTAAATTTATTTTTATTTTTGGCTGTGTTGGGTCTTCGTTGCTGCGCGCGGGCTTTCTCTAGTTGCAGTGAGCGGGGGCTACTCTTCATTGCAGTGTGCGGGCTTCCCATTGAGGTGGCTTCTCTTGTTGCAGAGCATGGGCTCTAGGCGCGCGGGCTTCAGTAGTTGTGTCTCATGGCCTCTAGAGCACAGACAGGCTCAGTAGTTGTGGCTCATGGGCTTAGTTGATACACGGCATGTGGGATCTTCCCGGACCAGGGCTTGAACCTGTGTCCCCTTCATTGGCAGACGGATTCTTAACCACTGCGTCACCAGGGAAGCCCCCCACATGCATTCTTAACCACAACATTATAGTTGCAGTCGGCTAGAGAGAAATTGAGGTGTTAGACTAGAGCAGTCAGATTAGAGAGGAAAGGGAGAGCAGACAGGAAGAGCCTGAGATTGTGGGGACGTGGGGAAGGGAGAGATTGGAAAGCTCCTGGCATGTGTAAAGTACTGATTAAGTTTTAATTTTAAAGCACACAAAATATCAACCCACGTCTAACTTGATTTTCCCCAATTTTACTTTTGAAAAGTCAACATATTTCTAAGCTGTGACTAAACCAACCCAGACCATTTTCTCACACAGTCCACTAGACAGGGTGGTATTAGCACATTGTGTCAGAAAGCCCCAAACTGGGAGTTGGAAGACTGGAGTTATAGCACTAACTCTGCTACTGATTTTGGTGTGACTTTGGGCAGATCCTTTTCCCTTTGGAGTTACACATACACACAGCTGGTCCGTGTCATATGTTGGGAGTCTGGCCTCTGCTTCTACCAGGTCTCCTGACTGCAGTGGAGGAGCTGACTCAAGGTCAGAGAGGACAGTGTACGTACTCTCAGCTTCCTTCCAGAGCTGGCCGTTTGTGATGCTGAGAGATGCCTGCGGGATAGAAGCCTGCAAAGAAGCCAGGCTCTCAGGTTTAAATTCCTCTCAGCTTTTTCAAGAAGACCAAGAAGTTGCTTCAGAAAGAGCTATTTTTAGCAGCTCTAAATACCCAAAGATGTCCTCTATCCAGGATGCAGGGAAATATTTCACTCCTTCATTGGTTCTGAAAGCAATGTGGGTACTTGAAGCTTTCTTCCAAGCTCTTAGTGACTTCAGGGATCTTACTTAAGAACTGTTTGGCCCTGCAGAAGGCAGAGCCAATAGAGACTTGTTTTCAAAATCTGGAGACCAAAAGATGGGTCATATTAATGGTAATCTGACTTGAAAATGAAGGGAAAGGATAAACAGGATAACTAATATAGGTAAAAATGAAATACCTCCTCACAAAAAAATCTGTTTATCAGTCATTGTCATCTGTTGTCTCACTTGATTCCATAGCAGCATTGTAAAGTACAGTTACTCCCATTTTGCATATGATGAACCTGGGGAAGGGGAGGGAAAAGGAATTTGAGTTTTCTGAACACCTGCCATGTTCCAGACACCATGCAAGTCTTGTCACAAATCTTAATTTTTTTTCCGTAATCTTGTGAGTTAGAGCTTCTTGCCTTCAGTTTTGCTCAGAGAGGTTAAATAACGTGTCCAAAGTTGCACAGCTAAAAAGCAGTGGAGCTCAGATTCAAAGCCAAGCTGTCTGCCCACAGTCTGTGCCCCTTGTACAGCACCACGCTCTCCCAGAGGTCTCAGGGAATTAAGTGCCTCTGCATTGGTCCTGGCCCTCTAGGACTTTAAACAGAGCTCTTCAGAGGCCAAAGATGATTGGTTTTGTCCCTGAACCTTTACCTCCTCTAGCACATAAAGCCTCTGTCATGTGTGAAGTCCCTTTGCAATGCTTGGGAGACTTGAAATTTATTCTTAGCATGGACAAGCAAAGAGCAGGAACTTGGACTTACATACTTCCAGGCAGCTTCTGGGTCAGCTGCCTGGAGGATGTCATGGCATCCAAGGACATACCCTTCCTCAATGAATGGGCTTTCCTGGATGGCAAGTCTGTCACCCTCTCCAGGGTAGAGGTACTTTGCACCCTCTGCGTTCACTGTTTCTTGCGTAGCCTGGGGGAAACTGCTTTTTTAAGACAAAGTTTGTTTTTGTAACTGCAATATGTACTACTTTGCACAGATTCTTAGTGGTAATTTCAACTAACATTTCTATCCAACAGAGTTTCAGTTCCTGCATTCAGCTTATGGTAGGAGAGCTATTTTTCCTCATCTGTATTATGGCCTATGAATGTGTTATCTCGTAACAAAAGTAGATCCCCTCTCCTTCCCTCCCCAAATCCCATCCCCTAGGCTTGGGCTCCCCCAGGTGGCTCAGCAGCAGTTCCTGAAGCATGCAGGAACATGTCTGATGGTGCAAAATCATGGGTTGGAGACACACACGAACCGTCCCCTAGGGCAGCAGTGAAGGATCATGGCACTAAAAGGCGTCTCTCCCCTTCCTCACCTCTGGGGTCCCATCTGACCTAGGTCGGAAACCTTTACCCTCACGTGGCTGCTGAATTCAAACAAACAAGTGAACAAAAATTCCTGGGTCTCTATGGCTCCTCTGTTGGCTTTATGGCAGCCCCTGCGGAGGAGTACCTGGATTATGCCTGTAAGAATGCAAAACACCAGTCTGCCCCACGATCAGACTTTCCATCTCCATTGGCAGTCTCACATGTTTGAAGACCTGGTTAACTTTAGATACAATCTATTCCCTTAGCCCAGATCGTGAGCTCTGGCTCATTTGGGGGGCATTTTCCTGGATGGTGAGAGGTGAGGGTCAAGTGTGCTAATAAGCCAGGGACCAGAGCTGGATTCTCTGGGCAGTGTGGACTCCAGGCCCAAGGCACCACGGGAACTTCTGGGCACCTGTGAGGGTCCCAGCAGTGTAACTTGACTAGGTCCTTTTTTGTCATAGACAGGAAGGGACCATAGGAGGGACTTGCTGCTTTCACCACCCTCACCTGGGCTGCTCAGGACAATGTTTTTGTAAAGTCTCTGCACACTTTCTCGACTTTTAACCTTGAATTATTTGGATGTTGAAAATTGAATTTGTGTGTGGCACATCTTTTAGGAGATGAGCTGTGAAAATCTCTTCTTGCTGCTGCTGTGGGCTGCGTGATCTTGGGCAATTTGCTAATGTCTCCAGGCCATAGATAAAATGTTTTATTCCAGATGATCTCTGAGGTCCCTTTAAATGCTAACAGGTTGCCCTCTTATAATCTTATTCTTTCAGTTTTGCTAGTCACAGACCCGTTTCTCTTATTGTTTATGAGGAGTCGTGTTTGTTTGCCTCAGGATATATGAACTTGAACAGAAGACTCCATATGAAGTGAGAGAAGCTCTCCTGCCTCCTCACCTCTCCTGTTATAGCATCTGAAATAGAAATACTAAAGTGTATGTATGGAGCTCTTCTCTTCACAAAATGTTCTGTCCCAGACCCTAAGCTGGCCCTTTGAAGATACAAAGTTCAGTAAGACAGGGTTCCTGTTTTCAAGGAGCTCAAAGTTTAGCGGGGGAGATGGACAAACTAGCAAGTACAGGGGCTTCTAAGAATCACAGGAACTGGGATAGTGAACCAAGTGGGATACATGAGGGGGCTGTGATCAAGAAGTGGGGAAAAGAAAGGACTTCACAGTAGAGGTGAGTCTTCAGCTCCTGGTTGATGGATTAATAAATGTCTACCAGGCGGTATTTGGGGAAGGACATGCCAGGAAGAGTGAGCAGTGTGAGCAAAAATACAGAGAAGTGATGCTTCTTGGCATCGTCTGGGAATGGTGAACAGTTTGTGTGGCTGTCATGTAGGGTTTGAGAGTGAGAACAGTGAGTCTAGAGAGATCATAGGACTAGATCACGAGGGGCCTTGAGTGCCACACAAGGAGTTAGGTAATGGAGAACCATGGAATGTTTTTAAGAAAGAAGTTTTTGTGATTAGGTCTAGGTCTTAGAAATATCACTCTGACTGCAGCTTGGAGATTGGAGTTGGCAGGTTTAAAAACAAACAGAACAGTGAGGAAGCAGTTGCAATAATTCAGGTAAGAGGTGATGAGAGCTTCCATTGGAGCTGTCCACACCTGTGGGGATGGAAGAGTAGACAGACACCACAATTAGAAACTGTAAGACTGGCTGACACTTGATCTTTGATCCTCACAATCAATACTATGAAGCAATCAAGGAGTGGTTATTATTGCCATTTTATGAGACAACAGACCTGAAGTTTAGAAAGGTATAGTGACTTGCCCAAGGTCCCACAGCTAATAAGTGGCACAGCCCAGGCTAGAACTCAGATTTCCTGACTTACTACATTGTTCAGGATGATGGTCCCTTGCTGCCTCTCCTCCTTGTAAGTGTGCTTAACAGATTGTTCAAGTGTCAGAGGGCGTGAGGGCCCCGTGTCCAGGGATGTGAACAACCCAGCACTTGGACGTGGGCCGCATGCTGTGACTGGGCCGTGGCCCTTCACTGCCATGGGTTCTCGCTCTCTCTTTTTTTAAATTGAGGAATAGTACATATATAGTACTACATAAAGTGCAAAAGTACGTAGTCTCAAACGTACACCTCAATAATATTTGACGTATATACACTTGTATTTATTCAAAATATAGACCATTTCTAGGAGTTGGTACCTTTCATGGCACCCAAGAACAGGCATACCTGTCAGAGCAGCGTCCTCTATTACCACGCCTCTAAAAGCTTCAGTTGGATTGTCTTCATCCCACAGCTGAGCTCTGAATCACTACCAGCAGCAGAATGGGTTTCTTTAGAATTGTATGTGGACGTATAGCTAACTAATGAGGAAGTCAAGTCGACAGCTGTTATTTGTTGTTTTTTGTTTTCAGCCTTCATATTTATCCAGTTATTTAAATTATTATGTATTCATATATACAGAAAAATATAGAAGATATTAGTATTTGTTTTCTTTATAATGAAACCAGAAGAAAATACCCACTTCTTCAGGAACATGTATAGGTTAGCTCACTTGCTCAGTTGGGAAACACATAATCAAAGGCACAGTCACACTTGCTTCTTTCCTGGTTAATCTGGAACATTGTTTTACTGTGTGTAATGCTGTCTTGTTCACTCTCTGGTTGGCGTGTGGCTGTGTTGCATCCCCAGCTAGACCATAAATACCTGGTGTGCGGTGACCATGACCCACGTGTGTTCCTGTCCACCGTGGCGCTCCCCTCAGTGCTGAGTGCAGTGTAGGCCTCAGTCACTCTTTGGTTAATTTTGATTTACTTACTTTAATTGTCACACAGTCCTTTAGGCTAATGTCAGACTTTTGGCTCATGATTCAAATTATGGTAAAGATGCACCACTTGGGTTAAAAACTGGACCAGAACAGGTCCTCCAAATTCTCAGCAGCCAAATTTAGGCCTCCTGCTCCCTGGTGGATTCCTGTGGGGTCTTGAGGGCCTGGGCTTGCTCTATCTGACTTCTCAGAGCTACATGTTTCACTTTTTAGGGAGTTGTTTTAGGTGGCCAGGGCTTTCCAGCCACGTGAAGTGGCAGATTCTAAATCTGAAGCTATCTTAATAAGATTTTTCAACACTAATTGGGTCCTTTATTAATTCCCACCACTCCACCCATCCCTGCCCCCCAGGAAAAGAAACCCATGATAATTGTTTAAATTGACTGCCCTCCTCCTGTGTTGTCTGCAGAGTCATGTTGTAATGTCCAGCAAAGGCCCTGGACTCTGCATTGGAATTCTGCTGGATCTCCATTTTCTTCTACCAGAATTCTCCTTTTAGTGTCACTTCCCTGCCCATGATTTCCTTCTCATTTCTCAGCATCCGCTGTATATATTGCGGGCCATTGATGCAAGCGCAGAGTCAGCCCAGAACAGCTGTACTTCTATCCTTGGTTCAGCAAAAACAGTAGAGTCTTTGACCTCCTCCTCTGACCCCAGTACTTCCATGACTGAAGGAACCAGAGGCATTTCCTGTTACCTGGACAGGCAGAGGAGTTTATGGAGATCTCTCTGGAGGTGGATTATCCTTGTCCTGATGGAATGAGAGGGTATAGGCAAACTTGCTTCTCATACCACCCTGTCTTACCTAGCCCCTTGTTAAAATGTTTCACGTATATCCAACTGTTGCCAATACTAATATACTTTAAAACACCCCATATCCATGTCTCCCAAGACCTCATCTGAGTGGAAAAGATACTGTTAAAATCATTCTTCAGCCACAAGTAGAAATTTGGGTCAAGAATATTTCTCCTCGGGAATTCCCTGGCGGTCCTGTGGTTAGGACTCCCCGCTTTCACTGCCAAGGGCCCGTGTTCAATCCCTGGTCGGGGAACTTGGATCCCAAAAGCCGCGCAGTGTGGCCAAAAAAAAAAAAAAATTTTTTTCCCCTCTATTGTTTGAAAATATATCAAGGGAGATACGTAAAATGTTAGGCAATCCCTCCCCCCACCCCCTTTGAAACCCTATTTCCTCTCTCCTTCCCTACAGGACACATGAAGGTAAGTTTTTTGAGTCACTCCCCACTTCTATTCCATAGGAAACATCATCTTTAAATTTCTCAAGCTGAGCTTTGAGTCAGCCTGGGAAGTCTCTGCAGATTTCTTTCAAACTGAGCCTCATCTCTATTTCACACCTACCCCAAGTTTGACATTTGCTTTCTTAGTGGCCCAAAAGATCATCTCTAATTCATGAGGCGATATCTCAGGTGGAGCACCAGTAGCACCTCAGCAGGAGACATAAAAGGTGCAAGAGGTTTGTCTGGCCCTGGCTAGGTCTACAGGAGAAGAGGTTTGCAGGTAGTGTCCCGCTGGACAGCCTTGCCTTGTAAGCCACCGAAGCTCAGTCCCTTTAGAGGAGATGGCAGTCCAGCAAGGTTCATGTCATGTGGTTATTAGTATTTTGGGGTCGCTCTTTGAAAACAATTTGTTAAGTACACCTCCAGATGAGATTTCAGGCATAAAAAGGGGTACTCAGTTGATCTGGCCCAGTACATAGTCAAAGGCTCCGAGCTGCTACACATTAACGAGCAGGTGGCTAAGGAGTACCCCAGAGTCTTAGGCTAGAATGTCAGGCAGTAGAAGGCAGTATTCATAAGCATTTTCATGGGTTTGGTAGTGGGTAGAAAATCCTGACTCCCCTACTTAGTATAAGCTTAGGTCTCCTCAGTTTCAAATCGTTTAGAAGGTCACTTCAGCACTCCTCCCAACCACTCACCCATCTCAGAAAGCTGAACCATCCTGTGTGTCTGAACAGGGCCCCTTGGGTTATATGTTTCCGTCCAGCTCAAGATCCTTGCTTTTGTGTCTGTGATTGGTGGTGCCCACTTCTTATTTCTGCCTAATGCCATTCTTGTGTCTTCCCTTAAGCAACTCTGCTGATGAAACAGGCCTGGCCACAGAACTCGTCTTCCTGTGGCACTGAAGGCACCTTCCACCTCCCAGTGGACACCGGGACCGAGAACCGAACTTACCAAGCATCCTCTGCGGCTTTCAGTAAATACAGCCTGTCTCCTCCTTTCCTTGTTCCCCTTGGTTGGGACTGATTTGCCTCTTAGGAAGAAAGGAAAGGGAACTTTTAAAACTGACATTTATAGGACACTGTTTTAAGAGGTTCTCTCTCCTACCCACCAAAAAATTGGCCCTCCTCATATAGAAACGGTCATCCTCTTTGATCACACACCCTGCTTTGAGGAGACACAAAGCAGTGAGGGAGAGAGAAGGAAGTACTCACCTGGCCAATGAGTTTGATGAGGGAAGGACTGTTACTGCATTTCAAGGGAAGGACAGAGGGCACTTTAAAGTCTTGTGGACTTTTGGACAGAGGGGGTTCCTCCAACTAGCACAGGGTTTTTCAACCTCAGCACTGTGGACATGGGGAGCAGATAATTCTTGGTTGGGGGGGGGCTGTCCTGTGCATATCCCCGGGGGCAAAATTGCCCCCTGCTTGAGAAACACTGCCCTCGTGGAGGCTATACTGTGAGAGCAAGGTATGTGCAGGAAGTCCTCGTGAAGGTCGGAAACCATCTGGCCTGTCAGATTGGTCACTTCACTTGAGGCTCAGTAGAGTGACTGATGGTTTCACCTTCACATCTGATTTTTAACACAAAATGGCTCCACTGGGTAAAATGAGGACGAGTGTTTAGAAATGACTGAGTGGCATTTTGACTCTGTATGAGGAAAAGCTTCGTGCCTTGTTGCAGTTGTCCGAAAGAGGAGTGGCTGGCTTTGGATGTGGTGAGCGCCAGTCTCTTAAGTTGTGCCAGCAAGGGCTGCACAAGCCCTCGGAGGGATGTTGCAGACTAGGCCCGATGGTCTGGGGTTCAGTGAAGTGTTAACCTATTAAGTGAGTAAATTAGAAGAATACATTGTATTTTAAATTTTTCTTTAAAATGTTATTTTCTCCTTAGCTATCATCGCCCCTTCAGGTCAACATCAACTTACGTTTATACAACATAACTCTCACCTTTTGCAGAATATGTTTTCATGATCACCCTCTCATTTAATCTACACTATAGTCCTATTTGGGTGGATTTTTATTCCAGTTTGAAAGCTGAGGCTCAGAAAGGTAACATGCCCAATGCCATCCAACTGGTAAGCAGCGCGACTAGAAAAGTGTATCACCCAAGTTAAGTTTCTATTACTGACTTTTTTCCTTGAGATTAATTTTACTCTTATTTAAGAGAGGGATGATAGCAGTAGGGAATTTTTCCAGGTACCTATGCTATTATATATGTAAATGGGCATATACATGCATATTCTGTCTTATATCTGCACATATGGAGGTAGATGCATATAGACACACCTGCTGTAGTGTAGCAGAAAGAAGCCTGGAGTGGAAGACCAAAAGAGTTGGATTCTAGACTTGGTTCTGTGTAACCTTGGATAATTCATGTCTGTGCTTTGGACCTTGCTTTTTCCAAATGTAACATGAGTGGGTTGGACTAGGTCATCTTTAAGGTTCTCTCTAGCTATTAGGCTCCTGATTCTATCACCTTGGTGCTGTATACCCAATATCTTCCACTCTTTCAGGGGCCTCCTCTCTAGCTGCCCAGACCAGTAGTTGGCCAACTAGCCTTTGTTCACACATCTCCAGGTATGGAGTATTCATTCCCTCCAGAAGCAACCCTTTCCACAATGAGAAAGTCTGAGTATTAGAAGGCCTTGCCTTCCACTATGTTGACATCTTCCTAAAGTTCCACTGAAAAGTCCAGTAGCTATATCCCACTGTCCTCTCACAGGCTATCACAGTCCCTAGAAAGGGCCAAGATGTGCTCTCTTTCTTATAATCCGTAAATAGAGGTAGGATTGACTGGTCCTCCCATGTCCCACCAGAGTTCCTCCCAGCACACAGATTTTGTGGCTTCTAATACCACAGAAAACTCAGGGCACTTTGACAAATTCAATGTAATTTCACTAACACTTGCTAAGCCTGTTTGTAGTTAGGTCTTCCTTCTACTTATTCAGCACTCTCTTGTTCAGCTGCCAACAAGGAGACTGGGGGGTCAAGGCAAGAATCATACATAGAGCTTTGTCCAGACATATAAATCTGATAGTCAATAAACTGATCAGTCTAAAAGGCATCCTTCATGTGAGGATCAATGTGTTTGAAGGTGGTAGGGGCTCTACAACTGAAAAAGATTTATGACAGTGCAGAAGGATTGAAGAGAGGGCTGAAAAAGTTTTATCTTGCTAATGTATACACTCTCTTTATTACCCTATTTGATGGAGTCTAAAATTATGGTTAGCAACCTGAGAGAAAGAACAGGGTACCATAAACAAAGCCTCTTTCATAAGTCAGGGCTGGGACTGCTAGTGATCAAATTCCTTTTTCCTCTCACAATATTGCCTTTAATGAAATGAAGACACAAAGGCCAATATACCAAATGTCCAAGATTGGACTACAGAGACGTATAATTTCAGAAATGAGCTCTGCCCAGGGCATGGTAAGCCCTGAACTCTGGGCCCAGCCCCGCACTGATTTGCTGTGCAGTTTTGGGAAAGTTGGTGCTCCCCTGGGCTCTAGGTTCTTCATCTGAATTGCAGAGGATTGAATTCAAGTCTCTAATGTCCTTAAGGTATAGCATTCCAAAGTCCTAATTCTGTAACCTTCAGACGGAGGTAGAACTCTTTTCAGGAGACCCAGGCCCTGAGTGAGTGAGTTGAATCTAAGTTCATTTGAGCAAAATCAGTGAGTTTCTGTTTTGACTTGGTTTTGTTTCATTTTTGTTTGCATCAAATCCAACGGCTTTTTTTTTTTTAAACTTAGGTGCATAAAGTAATAAACCCTGAATTTTGTGATACCCAAGGTAGCCCAGGCTACAGCCCCAGGGGAATTTCCAGTGATCCTCAGGGGTATGGACAGGACCATCAGTCAGTTGTGGAATGTCCTCTGCAATGATTTTCTAATAGAAGTCCCACTGAAATGCTCAGAACGTAGAATATCAGCACTAGAAAGGTCCTCTGATATTATCTAGTCCAGTGAAGGTATTCCTTGAGAGAAGAATTGACGTGAATTGCTGACAGAGCCCAGGACTGGGACCACTGTAGTCAGAGGAGGGAACATTGAGTCCTGGGTCCTCGTGAGCCTTCGCTCATTTGCTCGCGTCTCATCTGTGAAACGTTTGCATTGATCTTGATGATCTCTAAGGTCTTTTCTAGCTCTGCAGTTCTGCTTCTCCCTTCTCAACCTGTCTGGACAAATAGGCAAGGCCTTCTTCTCCAGCATCATCTTTTCGGCCACCCAGTGTGTTTTGGCTACTGATTTGTATTTTGAGTTTGTGTGTGTCTCATTTCATAACATGAAGAAAGGATACATTTGTAGACAAGGTTATTCTTGGATGTGGAAACCAAATTCTACTGCAGTCTCTTGGAACCTTTTGATTTTCCTCAGAGGGATAATCTCAACACTTTGTAAGATGGTTGTCCTTGTGACAGAGAGGGTTAG
Organism: Grampus griseus; assembly: GCF_964374135.1. Taxonomy (NCBI): domain Eukaryota; kingdom Metazoa; phylum Chordata; class Mammalia; order Artiodactyla; family Delphinidae; genus Grampus; species Grampus griseus. The sequence goes on from NC_139002.1 coordinate 58,280,138, forward strand.
TGCAGGCTTCCTCAGAGGATAAAACTTCAGCATACATTCTCTGGCAGCATAAAGGAAAGTCACCAGCACTGTTGGCCTGTTATCTTTAAATAATCTTAAAATCATGGCATTTTAAACCATCAAATTTTAGAATCTTAGAATCCTGGAGTCTGTGTTCCAAGCTGGATCACACCATAAAAGTCATACTAGTTTAACCTCCTATGTACTGTCATCTTTCAGACCAGTCTCTGCTTGTATACCCCCTAGAACAGGAAGCTTACTATCTCTCTATACAGTGAAAGAGAAAAGAATAATAGCTAATCTTTATGAACTGCTTTTAATGTGTCAGGCATTCTTTTAAGGGCTTTGCACTTATTAGTTAATGTATTCATCACAGTAACCCTATGAAGTAAGTGCTATTATTATCCCCATTTTATAGATGAGGAGACAGATGTATTCTACAGCTGTTAAGTAGGAGGGCTGGGGTTTGGACCCAGGCAGTCAGTCTGGCTCCAGACTACTTATAATCACAAGCCTGTGCTGTGTAGCTTTCAGAGACAGGCATCTTAGGATTCAGGGGTGTCCTGCCCTCCTGCATGGAAGAGAGGTGCTCTCCACTCTGGCAGGACTCCCCATAACCTGTTTTATTCCTTTAAATCAGAAGGTATCAGGCTTTTCCTGTAAAGGCCAGATAATAAATATCTTAGGCTTTTGGGGCCTTATGCTGTCTGCCATAACTACCATTCTACCAGTAAAGCAGCCATAGTCAGTATGTAAATGAACGGGCATGGCTGTGTTACAGTAAAATTTGATTTACCAAAACAAGCTACAGTCACACACAAAATTGTAGTTTGCATGTTTTAAATGTGAATAGGATGAATAAAAGATCCTGTGGTAAACAAATTTGGAAATAGTCTCCTGCATATCCCTATCTTGGAGATTCACAGTTCATCCTGTCATTTTAAAACTTCTCAGTGTCATGGAATAAAACCTATTTTCTCTCTTAAAAACCTATTTTCTCTCAGTGTCATGGAATAAAACCTATTTTCTCTCTCCCCCCCTTCCCCCTTCCCTCCCACCTCTCCTTGTCCTTTTTTTTTTGGCGGGGGGGCAGGGGTGGCAAAATAACACTTAGGATCCCTTGTATACTCTTGGGACACACCCATCTTGAGAATCCCCTTTGTTTTACAGACAAGTAAACTGTGTCTCCAAGGTGAAGTACACCTCAAATAGCTCCTTCCAGATGTCTGCAAACCTAGACTCCCTGTCTTCCCCACAGTATCTGTTTCTCCTCCTGTGACCACATTTCATGATTAGCTGCACAATCTAGAAACTTGGAGGAACCTGCTCTAGACTTTTTCCTCAACTGACTCGTACCTCCACTTCCAGTTAGTTTCTAGTTCTTATCAGTGCTACCTTCTCATTAATGTATTTTTCCAGCCCCATTGCTACTTATTTCCCAAGCATATTTGACCACAAAATCAGTTTCTCCAGTTTCTCATGGAACAAACTGTGGGTCTGCAGGTGGAAAGATAAATGACATGATTCCAGGGGAGAGGGCAGGACAGCTTTTCGGTGGTGCCTTGGGTGGTGACTAAATAACAGCTCTCATACCCTCCTGAGTAGCTCATCAGGGGCAGGGGGTCACCATGCCAAAGCTGTGGTGTGACTTGAGAGAGATTTGTGACTGTGTGGCAGCTTGCTTTAACTTGGGGTTAGGGTAGAAGAGACCCAGGGTCTTCAGAAAAATGGGATTTTAGTTCAGGAAGAGGTCTTCATTCTTAGCCTTCTAATTTTACAAAATAGGAAACTAAGGCCCAGAGACTTGCCAGTAGTCACAGCAGATTGGAGGAAATCCTGGCCTGAAGCCTGGACCTCTTCTCTTCCAGTAAAGCACCCTTTTCACTCTGGCCCCAGTCCCTTCTTGTAAAAACAGCCCCATGTTACTGAAAGGGTCCTTGGTGAGCATCTTGTAGGAGAAAGACCTGAGGCCAAGAGAGGTTCAGTGATGTGTCAGCCAGACCAAGCCAGGACAGGGACAGGGAAGAAGCCCCAGCGGCACCCCATTGGACATCCAGAGCCAGGATCCCTTGGCACTGTCCCTTCAACTCAGAAAGAAGGTGGTGTTCCTAAAAAGACTTGCTCTTTCTGAACCCCAGGATCCCCTAGTACAGAGTAAGAGAGTGGGGGCTACTTGATGATCACTTGGGTTCCAAAGAATCATTCCATTTTGTGATTCTCTAAGGACACAGTCTTGTTCCTGAGTGATTCATGTTTCAGGTTTTTCCTGCGAACTTAGGATCTGACTCTCTTTTCCAGAAAATTCAAAGGCAGCACAATTTGTTTGAATGGCTGATTGTGAGCTTCCTGGGGCCTGACTTCTCAGCCCCTACCCAGCTTCAGTCCACCCTGCTGACCCCACATGGCCTGGGTTCCAGGTCGATGTGAACCTTTTTGATCCTTGACTTCAGTCTTTCAGACAGTGGTGGCCCTCCCCCAAACCCCAGGAGGGGAGGAAAGGCCAGCTGTGTAGAGCAAAGTTTTTCAGCATCCCAGAAGATGAGGGTCTCTGAATGGGGTTTTCAGTGGGGTTTCCACCTTAAAACTTGGCAGGGAAGAAGGGGAACATGGTGGAGGGCAGTCCAAAAAGGGAGAGAGATAAAAGGAGAAAAAGAGAGAATACAGGAGAAAGCAAGACAGAAGCAGCAGCAGAGGATGCCCTGAGGTGCTGAGTACGGAGACAGAAAAGCAAGAAGAGAGAGTGCAGTATAGAGCGAGCAGGTTGAGGGTCTCCCGTCCATGCACACCTGCCTGTCTCATGGCACATGGCTCAGAGTCCCAGACTGTTTGAGCTGCAAGGGTCCCTTAAGAGATCATCTGGTCCCAGCCTCTTATTTTATAGATCAGAGCCCTGAGACAGAGAAATAAAAGATGCCACACGTGCAGCCACTGAGGGAGCTGCCTCTGGGGCCCGGGCTCTCTGGGTGGAGCCCTGTTCTCTGTCTGTTCTCATCTGTGTTTCCAGCCTGGATTCAGCCCATGTTTGTCTGGGGAGTCGTTGACTGGGACCTGCTGCCTTCCAGCGATGCTGTTCTGCCAACTAATTGAAAGTCTCTCTTATTGCCTTGGTACAGGATATACTGCGGGGACACCATACAAGGTCCCACCGACCCAGAGTAATACTGCTCCGCCCCCCTACTCCCCATCACCCAACCCCTATCAGACGGCCATGTATCCCATCAGAAGTGCCTACCCCCAGCAGAATCTGTATGCCCAGGTAGGTACATGTAGAAGCCCGGGACCACTTCTTCTGCAGGTAAAGGAGCCACCAGCCTGGGTAGGGTGGAGGGGGGTGAAGAAGAGAGTTCGTGGCTCTGGTGAGCTGTCGCTGTTGTGTCATTAAAACAATAACCTTGCAGTCTACACACTCCCCCAGTCTACCTCAGTCCACAGTCTGAGGCTCTTGTTACTATTTAGCAAAAACATTTGAGAAGCTCTGGATTAAGATGATCCAGGACGCCCTGTCTACTCTGCCCAAAGGTCAGCAGATCTGTGGGGCTGTGACAGCACAAAGCAGTCATGTGATCCAGGCAGTGGGATGTCACCTCAGACCATTGTCTCCATCTTCAACCTTTTTTGCCTCCAGGGAAATAGATAGTAAGAGACATTTGGGGAAGTGCTCTGCATTTATGACATTTTTCCAGTACGTAGAATGGCAGCATTCACACCAGTATGATACTCCCACCAGTACTCCCTCATGTGTGCACATGCACAGTGCTCTGAAGTTCACCATCCTCGTCCACAGCCCTCTTCACTCACTGATCGTGGTCCCTACCTTTGTATTTTAAGCAGTCTAAGAAGAAGCACATTGCAATAAGATAAACATAGTAGATCATCATAGCAGCCCTAGGAGCGAGGCAGGACAGGGTTCAAGCCTTATTTTTCAGACCAGAAGCTGAGCCCAGCACTGAACTGTCCACAGCCACGTAGAAGACAGAAGCAGAGCCCCAGACCTTGTGTCCCTGGGCCAGAGCTTCTCTGACCCCATCCCTTAGGGTTTGGGACAGGCTCCCCTCCTCTCCAGAAGCCTGTGTGACCTCAGCCTTTTTTCCCCCAGGGAGCCTACTACACACAGCCGGTGTATGCTGCCCAGCCCCATGTCATCCACCACACCACGGTCGTCCAGCCCAACAGCATTCCCTCTGCCATCTACCCGGCGCCTGTCGCTGCTCCCAGGACCAATGGTGTGGCCATGGGCATGGTGGCCGGCACCACCATGGCGATGTCAGCAGGTAAGGGCAACATCTGTGTTGGTGTCCATCCCCTTCCTCCAAGAACTCATGACAGTGGAGAACACAGTCATGGAATCGATTGTAGCAAAGCATGAAGAATTCTATGCCTGGGGGTTCTAGGAACACAGAGGAGGACCCTCTAACTCTGTCCACAGGGATGGGGAAGATTCCACCAAGGAGGACTTATTGAGCTAGGCCTTAAAGGGTGAACAGAGGCTAACCAGAGAGACGAAAAAGGGAAGGGCAGTCCAGGGGTAAAAAACATGGGTAAAGCACATTCACAGAATGGAAATGGTCTAAATCACTTAGAAAATAGGGGCATGGAGTTGGAAGGGTGGCTGGAATAGTGGTCAGAGATAAAGTGGTGGAGAGTCTTGAATACCTTTAGGTAACGGGGAGATAGAAAGGGGTTTAAGCAGAGGAGAGATGGAGTTTGGTTTAATCATTCTGTCTGGCTGCAAGGTGGAGGCAGGCTTAGCCAGGGCGAAGCTCTGGTTTAGAGGAGACATGATGATGCTAGGACTCTGGTAGCAGCAGGGTTCCACAAAGGAGGGCATAGGGCAATGTTATTTAGCAGGCAGGAGCTTAAGGACCTGTCCAATAATTAATTGTGAGGCTTAGGAGAAGCAGGAGTCCAAGAGGACCCCTTCTCCATTTCTGGCTTACTCCAGAAACCCTGCCCTTTTGGAACCTTGAGAATGGGGGCAGGGAGAGATGCCAGAGGAAGAGCAGGTTTAGGGAAGTCTTTGGATGAACTGGCATTAAAAAGAAATGCATGAGAAGAAAAGAGGGCTCTGAATAACCTTTAGAGACCCAACTTTCAAAGAATCAGCTAGGTCACCTTCTGGGGGAAGAGAGTATGAGGGGTTGGGTGGACAGGAGGTAGGAGTTGGGATTTTATTCTGCCCCCTAATGTAGGCGTTGTTGAGGCCTCTCACTCCCCAGATCAGGTCAGCAAGCTATTGAATGTCTGCTGGGTGCCAGCCTTGTTGGTTGGGTCCTGGGGACCACATACTGATAGATCAGACCAGAACCCTACCCGTAGGAACAACTAGGTTAGTGGGAACACAACGATGTGAACCAGCGATCACCACTCAGTGTGATGTTGGTGCAGTGAGGGGAGCATACAAAGAAGGGTGAAAGGAGGCCACTTAAGATGAGTGAGTGACTGTCCTGGAGCATGAGGAACGCTTCCCCTGGCAAGATGCGGAAGGGTGGGCAGCAGCTGTGTGAAAGGCTGTGGCTTCATCCTTTTCATCCCAGCGCTCTGGGACGGCCTCATCAGGTTTCCTCTTCTCTCTCTGGATGCTCAGGTACCCTGCTGACTGCACCCCAGCACACCGCGATTGGGGCACACCCTGTCTCCATGCCAGCATACAGGGCCCAAGGGACCCCTGCGTACAGCTATGTGCCCCCGCACTGGTAAAGCCTGCATCCCATCCAAGTGAGTGGGGCCCAGGGTGGGAGAGGTAGGAGGGTGACAAAACAGAATTGTTTCAAAGCCCCTGTCTTGGTCTGAAGCACAGGTGTCGGCAAGGGGCAGGTGACAGTTACCAGTTACTTTCCTGCTCCAGGTTCAGTAATATCACTCTTAATAATAGCTGTAACTTTATATATATTCTAGATACTTAACGTATGCTCTCTCATGATCATCACAGTAGCTCTGTGAAATAAGGATCATTAGCTCTATTTTACAGATAAATACATAGTTCAACATCACTTAACCAGTAAAAACTGGGACTTGAACTCCAATCCTCTAGTACTAAATTCTGTGCTCTTTACCATACCGTCTTCAGGCGTCTTCTACCTGTGGGCCCCAGTCTTCCAATGGACTTTTACCTCAGTCAGATGTTGGCTCTGACTGGGGCCAGGCAGAAACCCTGGGCCATCTCCACCACCAGATTCCTTGCTGCCCTCTGCAGCTGCTGAGGCAGTGCCAGTGAACTGCAGGGCTCCAGGGATTCGAAAATCCTCTGCCCTACTTCCTCATCTCCCCCGCCCTCCTCCTCCAGGAGCTCTTGGCACTGGACGGGAAACAGGCAGCTCCACTGGGAAGGCACAGAGGGCTCCATTTAGGGCTCCCAGCATGAGGGGAGGGGGTCCAGTAGCTTCCTGAAGTGGCCTCAGGGATATCACTGTCACTAACGGCCTTCCCCTTCCTCCCCCAGATCTGGAGTCACACATTGTATGCAACTACTCAAGTCTTACACAGGTGCTGGAGCAGCTCCCTAGCAGCACCACCTCTATTTGCAAGAAGAGACAACGGAAGTGCAAGGGTCACTTTATGCATCTTTAACGGTTTTGGTTTTTATTTTCGGTTTTTGTAAAAGCTGCTTTTTCTAATCTCCTGCCTCTCCCCACTGTCCCCCTTTTAGCCAGTGCCCTTCCAGCTCTAGCCCTCCTCCTACCTGACCAGGCACATCCTCTCTGCTCTTCTTTTCTTCCCCAAGAATCCAGTCCCGGGAGCCTAGTCTAGCAGCAGTCAGAGAGTGGGGTCTGTTGCAGTGGTTCAGCTGAAGGCGCAATTTCCTTTGAAGAGCATGAGAGATGTGATCCTCAGGTCCAGGGTAGGAACTCAGAGCTGTTGAGCAGGCCACGTCTCTGGGGGATTGTTTCTTTTTTGATTTTCCTCAAGCAGGATTAGTTTAAGACATTACCATGTCCTGACACAAATGAAATCTCTTCTGAGAACCATCGCAACAGACCAAGAACAAAACCACCTGATTAGGTAGGAGTGTTCATAGCAGCTTAATAATACCCCAGATCAGAACCTGGGAAAACCAGATTCTTTCTTTGGGAGAACTTGGGGGAGGGTGGGGGGAGGGAGGGCACTATGGAAAGGAAGAGGGAAGAGGGTCGAGAGGCGCTTGCCTGCTGGCTTTGGTTGGTAAGGTCTCTGGCCAAATTGTCTGGGCCTGGACCCTCTAACTTGCACAGTGATGTTAACTGACTTGGCACTTCCTCAGAAGGTGATTTTGACCTCAGACCTACCAAGCAGCTGCAGGGTGGTGGGATCCCAGCCTCCCAAAGCCTTGGAAGGCCAGGTGCCCTGTGTAATCCAGACCTTGGCCCCTGGGCCCTCATGGATCCACTCTGATGAGGCGCTTGCTCCTGATTAGAGTGGAAACCTATGGCATTTCTCTCCCTTCCCTTTGCCCTTCCCACTGCCAGGGCTCACCTGTCTGTCCATGGCGCTGGCAGACAGGCCAAGTTCTTGGTTACCTTGTGCCATTCATGGCCACAGTGAAGGAACCACATTCCAGGCGGGTGCTGGCAGCTCTGAAGGTCAGGATAGTGAAGGAAAAGCAATAGCAATAAACACTTCATAGACTCATGGAACTGAAGGGACCTTAGCAACCATCTCATCCATTCCCCTGTTTGACAGATGAGGAAGCTGAGGCCCAGAGAAGCGGAAAGGACTTCCCTAGACCTTGCAGTAAATCAGCATTAAATGCAGCCTTCCTGCCTGGGGCATGTTGCCCATGAAAATTTACCTGGGGATGGATTGGCTTGGTTTTGTAAAAATGAAGTCAGCAGTGCCCACACTTGGTGAGCTCGGGAACAGTCTCTGGGCTTTTGTTTCTGCTCTTTCCCTCCATGGATTCCAAAGGCGGGGATTGAAGACTGGGCAGAGGTGACATGGGGGCAGATGGCAGGAACAGAAATTGCAAATGAAGAAATAGCATTTGGAAATTCTGTGAAGACATCTGGAACTCTCATCCTATACCTGACTCCAGCCCTAGGGATGGCTGAAAAGGAGTCCATGCTTTTAAGACAGTAGCCCCTCATCCTGAGAGGAGAGGAGGAGGAGACGCGGGCTCTCCTGGGAGAAGAGGGACGCACTGGTCTCAGCCAGGAGCCCGGTAGTCTAGCACTGTCCCCCTGCTCCCAGCACTTGGCTGGGCCAGCAGCCCCTTTGGGGATGCGGGGAGAGGAACATTTTACTGTACAGAATGGAATCATTGATAACATTTATAACTTTTAAATAACTCTCTTCATTTTAAATTCATGCATACTTGGACATGATCCCTACCCCTACCTGCCGTGTCTCCCTAAAGGAGGAGAAAATCAGGAAGCCCTTGGGCCAGAAGGACCTCAGAGGCTATCTGGCTGTTCCCAGGAGGGCAAAGCCCAGCAGCATCCTCAACCCAGAGCCAGGAGTTGAGGGCCCACCTTCTTGGCTTTCCAGGGAAATGCAGCACTGGTAAGGAGAAGCCCAGCTGTCTGAAATTAAATGGTCTGTTCTGGGGTGCTGAAGAGGTTTCATTTTAAAACAATAGGAAGTTTTCCAGTGTTAATCCATTTTTTGCAAATACCTCCTCCTACTCTCTGGTTTTCTAAGGGTGGGTGAAGGTTGTTTTAGATTATGTCATACATGTTTAGAAAATGCCAAAATAATAATAATGATTATAATAATAATAGGAAACCTTTGCATTTGTCAGGTGCCTCATAGACTTCAGAGCACTTCGCAGCCTTTAATTTACTGGCCCTGAGAGCAAGGGTCAGAGTTATTACACCCATTTGACAAATGAGAAAACTGGTTCTAAAAGGAAAGGGAACTTGCCCAAAGTGAGCAGAATGCTGGTATCCTGACAAGCTTCCCTGAACCCTGCTGCCTCCAGATGGGCTAGGGTAGGACCACAGAGAGAAGGAAAAAGGGAGGAGATCTAGGAATGACCTTTTTACTTTTGTTCATTCTATACCAGTAAGTAAAAACTAACATCTAGTACCTCGCAGTTCACAAAGCAGCTTCATATCCATCATCTGGTTTAACCCTGTGAAATAGATTATTCTCTCATTTGATCCATGAGGAAACTGAGACTTGGAAAAGCAAAGTGACTTGCTCATAAGTGGCAGAGCCATTTGAATCCCAGCCTGCTGCCTCTGTCCCTGCAGTCTGAATCCACACACGGCTCATGGACAGAAACATCAATGCTCAGTACCCTCTCTTAGCCCTAGTATGTAATTCAAGATCAAAGACAGGCCCCAAGGCAAAAACAAGGTGTGAAAATGCTGTGGTCTGGAAGAGCCCAGGCCCAGTGCCCCTTTTTCAGCCTGAGCCACTGGAGTCCCAGTTCAGCTGGCCTCACCCTTTTGCTTTGACAGAGATCCACAAGCCTGGCCAAGCTTGGGGAGTCATTGCAGAGGGACTGAGCCCAGGAGAACAGGGGCAGTAGTGTGCCTGTGGTAGGATGAGAGCACACCTGGTAGGATCACAGGCGTCTGTTGGGAGGTACCATGGGTGTTATCCAAAGATACTGGATGGCCCAGTGGTCAAGCTGGACAGAGGTCAGAGCTGGAAGGGCCCTGCCATTGTAGGAAGGCCAGCAAGCCAGAAAGGACAAGGGGTGTGCCTACATACATAGCAAGCTGCAGTGTGGCACCAGCAAAGCCCTCTCCACCCCGCTCCACTGCCTCTCCCTAGTACCACAGGCTTGGTGGCCAGGGTCAGGGGTACAGGTGGTTCCAGTCACCAGCCAACCCTCTTGGCTTCTGCCACTTCTACCTGGCTCCTCCTCATTAGGCTGGGGTCTAGGAAGCTGGAGTCTGGAGTGCCCCCAAGTGGTTAAGAGCCTGGAATTTATTTTTCTGCCACGTTTTGGAAAAATGTATTTAATTTCTTCCCCATGAGACAGGGCAGTTGCTGCTGTTCCTCTTTCTCTCCTGGCAGTGACCCAAAAGTACGTATCCCATTCCTATATCTTGAAAAAGGACACTCGCACCTGTCCAGAGTTTTCTGTCTGTGTACAAAGTACTTCAACATTGATTGCCAAAAATCCCCATTTTGTAGATGGAAAAACTAAGTCTCAGAAGGCTTAAGAGACTTGCCAAAGGTCACACAGCTCATAAGAGAAAGAGCCAAGATTTGAACTGTTTAAATCCTCTGCTTTCTGCTGGCACCTGCTGGGTCTGGGTGGCAGGCTTGCAGAAGGGATGGGCTACCTATCTGCCCCCAAACAGAGGAAGACCCCACGGAAACCTGGGGAGCTCAATCCTGCCAACTGAGCAGATTTTTATGAGGAGCCCTGGGAACCCAGAGGCATATCCAGATGGTAGCACCCAGAGGATGAGAATTTGCAAGAAAAGGCTTAACTTGAGCAAAACATTTTGGGGTCATGAGGTTTAGGACTGAAGACATGTTCAAGGGCAGCCCCAGGCACCTGTCCGTTGAAAGACCCATGTCCCTGGGAAGCCTGCGTACCCTTACTTTCTGACCCTGGAGAGCCTGCCCACTGTCCAGACCTGGCGAGTTGGCACTTCCAGGGGACCTGGTGTAGCCCTGAATGGCCAAAAGCACATCTGACTTAAGTCTCTGGGCCTGTTTTTCCCCTGGGTGAGGACCAGGATCTAGAGAGACACTGTGCAGTCCTTTCTCCTTATCCCAACTCTGACCCTTGGGCACCCAAAGTGTTCCAAGTTTGAGGTATCCCACTCCCAGAGATCTGGGAGTGCTTCTTCGGAGAGGCTGGCTTTGTTCTGAGTAGGCTTCAGAAATGAATCACATGGAGCATAAAAGTAGTGCAGATCCTCTGATCACCAAGTTCTGGTGTCCTCACTGTACAGACAGGACTCTGGCTGAGTCAGGCCTGGAGCCCTGCATATCAGATCCTCAGCTCTGCTCTGTGGCCAGAGAGGGAGGGCCTAGATGGCATAGGTCTTGGAGCGCTCTTGGCCCCAGCACTGTGGTTGAAGCAGTCATTTAGATGTCACCATGGCATTTTCTCCTCAATTGCTGTTGAGTGAAAGTATGTGGAAGCTCTGCTTTTCCATCCTGTACTCCACATCACTATAGGATATGTGGTCCCCAGCTGCTTGCCAAGCTTGGGAATGCGGAGGGGGCAGGTGAGGAGCCTCCATACTCGTGTCCAGCCCCAGGGGAATCCAGGTCAGACCTACCTCCAAAAGCAGGATCACAGCAGAGGAGACCCAGCCAGGCTAACATCTAATTCCACACCTGAGCCTCTGAGAGCTCAGCCGACTATGGGTGTGCCAGGCTGGTGGCAGGATTTGTCCTTTACCTGTCCATGTTCCCTTCTCCTAGACAACTTGTTTCTGAAATTAGGCATTACGTGGTTCTAGGGCCCGGCCTTTAAAATTCCTGACAGGCCAGTTTCAACATTCCATAACCAACCTTGCCTGAGCCAGACTTGGGTCTCACTCCCTCACTTTCTCCAATGGGTATTTTCTATCTTGCATGCTGTTGAGTCCAGCCCAGTGGCTAGGTGATTGGGGTTGGTTGTCACAGAGCCAGACAGGGAAACTAGAACTCTTGCTTCCCTGTGGCTGCATGCGTAGTCCCTGGGTATTCTTGCTGTGGCAGTGAGGCCCTGTACCCAGTCCAGCTCCTGGTAGAGGGGGTATTTTCCTTTCTGAGGAGAACAGATATAACAGCCTTGCTGATAAGTACCAGCCCATAGGACTCAAATGGGTGAAGTCATCTTTGGGCCTGACCCCAGCAAGACCAGCATCTCCAGGCTCCAGCCTTCCTCCTCATGCCTGAGAGTCAGGGAAAGAGTGGGACTGCCCAAAGACCACCTTCTTGGGTCAGCCAGAGTATCTGGATCTGTGGTGGGACTCCAGCTCTTCCTTACCCAAGGGGATGTAAGGCCAGGCCTCTAGCAATGTGGAGTTGTCTGTAGTGACCTTTAAAGGCCCAAGGGCCTGTTCCCATCTCCTGACTAAAAGGTATCTTCATCCCTGTTCATGTCACACGACAGAGAAAACTTGTTCTCGTGACATGTACCATCCCTGTGAGAGAGCGTTGTATATGATTTTGTATTTTTTAATTCATTTTAACCTACAGGTTGGAATCTAATTTTTAAATTTTATTGGAACTCACATTTTAAAAAGAAAAACATTTAAAATAATAATAATAAACCTTTGACCAGTGTCTTCCAAGTAGTTTGATCAAAGAACTTATAGGTGTTTTCAAAACACAGCCTGGAGTGTAAAGATTGGAAAGCCCCATGGCCTCGCTTGTGTGTATGAAGTGTAAATCTGGTTTTGTTTTGTTGTTTTGGATTCTTTTGGGTTTTTGTTTCGTTTTGTTTTGAAGATCAGATAGTGATCACTCTGAAAGATTGAAGCCAAGAATTTGTAACTATGATATTTACTGTAAGCTGTAGAACATTCAATAACTATTAAAAAAATTTCCAAAAAAAGTCTGGGGTGACCAGACTGGTGGTTCTTGGGGGAGGGGGACACAGACACCTCCTGGGCCAGTGAGAGTCCCCTGGGTTTCTTCCCAAGTTGATCCTAAACTTGTTTTCACCAGTCAGGTAACACCTACGCTGCATCTCCGGGGAGGCCCTGGGACTCACAGTTGGGCCTGGGAAGTGGCCGTCGGCACCTGGACTAAGGTGTGTGATACCGAGTGCCCACCATGTGGCCAGCACTGTGCTTTATGCTTCGCAACTCATAATCCTCACAGCAGGATGGGAGGTGAGCCCTGTTGTTAGCCCTGTCCTTGGTAGTGGGCAGCTAAGGAGGGTTAAGTAAGTACCTCGGCCAAGGTTACAGAGCTAGTGAGGGGCGGAGTTGGAACTTACACTTGGTCTGGCTCCAAAGCCCAGGCACCAAGCCCCAAGCCCCACATTCTCCTGCCCACCCTGGAGGAGGCAATGCCTGTACTCACTCCAAGGGTAAATTGGTCAGGTGGGAAACCAAGGGAAGGGCTTAGTGTGGTTTGTAGTCCCAGAAGGACAGTTGAAGGCAGTCATATGGTCTCCATCCAAATGGTCATCAAGTGCTGTCAGTTTTATTTACATCCTAAACATCTCTCTCTTGTCCAGGCCTGGGCTCCTCTCCCTGGTTATCACAGCCACCATCCCATCCTAGGGCCTGGCCCCTGCAGTCCACGCTCTCCCAGCCTCCAGGTATTCAGCTTCCTCAAATGGAGAGAATACTTGAGGCCCAAAGAGGCTAAGTGACCTGGCTGTAACTAACACTCAGGACTCCTGACTCTCGAGCCCTTTGCACCAAACCGTACCCTGGGCCTCCATAATGCCTTCCCCAGTTTCCTCTCCTGTCCTCACCTGACATGAAACTTATTCTCCCTCCCTTGTGATGGCAGAAAGCGCTGTCGGGTGTGGTAGGGGAGGGCCTTGCTGGGCTCTCTTCCCCTGCACAGGAAGGGGATTTTTCCCAAGGACTCAGCTCCAGGTCAGTGGCAGGGCTGGGGGCCAGGAGCAGGTGGAAGGCAGAGACCGGGGCCCCAGCACCCACCATTCTGGCCCATGGAGGAGGGGTTATGGAGTGAGAGAGGGCAGTCTCAGAACTGTCCTCAGTGGTTGGCCCAGGGCCCCACCGTGTCCTCCAGCTCCCAGCCCTGCCAACAGCCTGGGCCTACCTTGCTCAAGAGCAGGATTTAGAGCCAAGAAAGCTTCCACATGAGGGTGGGGGCCCTAAAAGCCAAGGGTATCAGACACACCCCTACCTGATCCCTCAGCAACTCATCCCACTCTTTTGGGAGCTGGCCTCAGTATCCTCCAGGGACAAGAGACTGGGGCCAGGGCTAGTCTTTCTCTTACCTTCCAGCAAGCAGGAAATTGGGGTGGTGGGAGTGGTCTGGAGGGGAGCAGTGCTTATTACCCCAGAGCCCAGCACTGAGATGGGGTATGCGTTACCTAACCCGGGAAGCCCAGACCCAGCTTCAGCCTCCACCGTCGCTGGCATCTGTATGTGCCTCACCCCAGGCAAGAGGGCATCCAGAGACCAGAGTCCAACTTCCCCCTGGGAAAGGAGGCCAGAGAGTGGGAGGGCTCAGCCTCCCACCCCTTTCCCCCAGGGCACTGTCTCGTCCTCATCTCAATGTGTCACACAAGTCCTCGGTGAAGTGGGGTTGGTTGGCTGAGGGGACAGCCAAGTTTGAGAAGCCACACCCTGAGGTGCAGCTGAACAGCTGGTGAGTAGGGACACCAGTCGCACCACGGCGGCCCCAGGGAACATTCCCCGGGGTGCACTCGTGATGCCCACTGGTCCCCTACAACAGACACCCTGTTCTAGACTTTGGCAACCTTTGTTGCTCCGGAAAATTCCTCCTGATGTCCAGCCTGTCTCCTTCCCTCCCCTCTCCTAGAGCAGGTGATGCTTTGCCTCCTGGGTCCTCAGAGGTGCCCTCCCTTTCCTGCCCACCTGAGAAGCCCCAGAGAGAGAAGCCTGTGCCCTAAGAGAGGTGAGAGAAAGGGAGAGGTCGAATCTCAAAGCTCAGCCTCCCCTCAGGTGGGGATTTTTCTCTGAAGCTGCTAGGCCGGCCCCTTGTCATGGCTTCTGCCCTGTGTGAAGCCTGGGCCTCCCACAGGGTGTCCCTTTCCACACCTCCCCAGGTTCCATGAACTGTCACTTTTTGGTTCTTCAGCCTCTTCTTGGGCCTCTTGCCCATTAGTGTTGAAATATGTCCTTTTCTTCCTTTTTTTTTTTCTTTTCTTTTTTGGCCACACCACTCAGCACGCGGGGATCCTTAGTTCCTCGACCAGGGATTGAACCCGCTCCCCCTGCAGTGGATGTGCGGAGTCTTAACCACTGGACTGCCAGGGAAGACCCTCTGTCTTTTAAAACCATACCAAACACCAAAAGAACCTGGAATTAACTAAAAACCCTCTCTCCCCGGAGCCTGAGGGCCTACCAGCTATTACCTGGCACAGTCAGGCTTCTGCAGAAAGCTCAGCCCACTGGGACCTGGCTCTGGTCTCGCCACATCCCTGTGTCGGCTAGCCAGGGGATGCTAGTCCTGACCTTGCAGCAGCGCCTGGCTTTGTGACCCACCCTGCTCCCCACACTCTCGTCCTTCCCTGGCTTCCAGGACGCTGCACTCTCCTGCTTGCTTTCCTTCCCACCTTTCTGGGCCTTCCCTGAGCTCTCTCCCTGGAACGTGCTCCCTCCTAGTCCAGTCCTGGTGCAAATGCCCATCTGAGTGCTTCCAGGTATCATCATAGGCCAGGTCTGTCCCTCGAGCGCCGCGGGCCTGCACATGCAGGTGCCTCAGGACATCCCGTGGGTCTGCATCACTGCTCCCCACCCAGCTGGCCCTAATCCCGTGAGCCACATCCCAGCACCAAGGCCTAGCAGTTCCGTCCTCTGTCCCAGGAGTCTTTCCATCGCCCCCGCAAACCCCTGCTCCTCCGTCTCTTGTCTGGATGGCTGCAACAGCCTCCTGTGGATCCCTGCTCCCACAGCTCCTGCACCCTCCACAGTGGTCAGGAATGAGCTGGCTAGTCATACTTTTTAGCCTTCCTGAATGCTCTAGAGGCTCCTTGGGCATCCCTGGCATAGGGCCAGTGGCTTCCAAGAGCCCATGTGGCTGCCTTCTGCTGCCACCCCCAGCCCAGCCTTCACACCTGAGTCACTCTGTACTTGAAGCTTCTCCGGCTCCTCCTATTTTCATTGCCGTCCGGCCTTTGTACATGCTGTTCCCCCTCTGTGGAACACAGCTCCCCTTCCCACATTCTCCAGCCCTCAATATGCCTTACTTACCCCATCCATTTGCCAGGCTCCACTTCCTCTAGAGCTGTGCTGTCCAGTACAGGAGCCACTAGCCACATGAGGTTATCAAGCCCTTGAAATATGCTACTTCATATTAAGACGTGCTTTAAGTGTATTTTACATACCACATTTCAAAGCAAAAAAATGGTTAATTCATAATTTTTATACTGATTTCATATTGAAATGAAATTATTTTAGATATACTGGTTTAAGTAAAATACATTGTTGATATCATTTAAAATAAGTTCACTTGGTTCTTTTTACTTTTTAAAATGTGGCTATTAGAAAAATTTTAATTACATACGTGGCGCACACTCTATTTCCGTTGGACAGCACTGCTTCTAGGGCCTTCAGTGAGAACCAGGTGACCTGAGAGGCCACCTCCGGCCCCACTTCAGCTGCTGCCTGGTGTCCACCTGCCAAACAGCAGGCGCTGCCAGGGGAGGGATGGCCTGTCCCACACACGGAGCCCGACACACAACTATTCACTGAATGGGCAGACCTGAGAAGAGACACAGGGAAAAAGAAGCGCCTCATGACACTACTTTCCCACCTTTTATTATTCAACAAATGGATGGGTGTGGAGACACAAGGGTGGGACAACAGCAAAGTTTCAATAAATAAGAGAAACGGTGACAGCAGTGGGCCCATGCCTGCACAGCCCCACATAAATAACGAGGTTGCTGAGCCAGAGTGGAGACGCGGACTAGGCAGTCGCCCGCACTGCCCAGGCCAGGGGACGGACACACCAATACCACAGGGACACAGAAACCACCGAGGCCAGAGGCCTCACCCCTTACCCTCCAAAGCGCCTGAGATCTTGTGGGTGGCTGGGCAGGTTGGGGCTCTGTACCACAGCCCCGCCCAGGTCAAGTCTGTTTTTTCAATTTCAATAAAAACAGCAGGGTCAGGGGCAGGCACGTGCATTATGCCCCTTCTGTAGGCAGAGCCATGAATGGGCAGCCCCTTGGGAGCCTTGAAGGTGGTGGCCCTGAAGCAGCAAAAAACGGGGCCAGATAAAACTAGTGGGAGGGGTGGCAAGGGGTCAAGTTCTCCATCTACACGACCCAGCCCAGAGCCTGCAAGATGCAGGAAGGCCCTGGGCACCGAGACGCCACTCTCTCCCCGCTTCACAGTCAGAAGAATTGGGACCCAGTAATGGCCAGGGGCTTGCCCAGGATTAGAACCCAGGAACCCGGTTCCTAGCTCATGGCTTTTTGTTGACCCCTCCCTTTGCAGGACCTGTCAGGAAGGAGGGGGAGGTCCCCTCTACAGAGGTAAGGGGTGGCTCATCACTAAGGCATGGGGCCAGGGGTGCCAGGTAGAGGGCCCCTCCCCACCACTGAGGCCTAGCCACCTGGCGGTGCAGAGGACCCTGTGGGCTCCTAGGATCCAGCCAGGGCAGGGCACGGCATCAGGGACATCCTGCAGGGAAGGAAATGGGCGGCAGGGATGGGAGGGGCTCTCAACCTGCTCCTGCACACAGCACCCGCCGGCACGCTGGCCTGCCTCCTCACTGGGGTGGACGCTCCCACCTCCAGGCCTTGGCCTTGGCTGTTCTGTCTGCTGGGCCATTCTGGATCCTCACTGGCTCAGCTGCAGCTCTACCTCCTCCAGGAAGCCTTCGGAGCCTCCCAGGGCAAGGCTGCAGTATCCTCAGACGAGACAGCCCCTCAGATGACCAGGTTGCTCTCACTCAGCCGGACCACATAGCGGTTCTCCTGGGGGACAGGGGTGAGGGGTCAGAGCTGTCAGGGGGCTTCTGGACTCCAAGGAGTATCACAGCAAACAGCTGGCGCAGACCAGCCACAGGCCTCTGCCCAGGTGAGTGGGCAGGTGGACAAGGAGGGCCCCAAACCAGGGCCCAGGAGACCCCAGGAGGTAGTGAAGGGGAAGCGGGGTGACAGGAGGGGCAACATACCAAGTGGTGAGTCCCCAGGAGGCAGTAGCCCTCTGTACCTCCACCCCTACCCCATCTGCAGTCGGGGTTGGCACAGGTGCCAACAGACACCTTTCCCCTCTGGTCCTTACCTCGGCCTTGTTCTCTGCTGGGGACTTCAGCCATTTAGGGTGGCTTCCACCACTTCCCAGCAGTGTCCACTGCTCACTGGAGAGGCCACGTCGTGGGGAGTCAGGGAGATCACCCCCTGAGGGCCCGGCCTCCGTGATGGTCTTCACCTCTGAGGCCACCGAACTCATCCGCTGCTCAGGAATTCGGGCCACACGGAACCTGTGGGGAGAGGTAGTGCGATCATCCTCCATTAGAGGAAGGACCCCAGGTGTGGAGGGCGCAGCACCCACCAGGGTCACACAGCAAGTTCATGGGTCAGAGCCTGAGCCCTCCCCACGTCTTCCCACCCACTGACAAGCTCCCAACACCTCCCGACACTAGGCTGCAGGTGGACAGGCTCTTAGCCTGAGGTGGCGCAGGTGTGATGGGGGCTATGACCCTGCCCTGGGGGCCCAGGGACTCCATGTGAGAGAGCGTAGCTGGGAAGACCTGGCTTTTCCCTGGCCGCCCCCACTGCAAAGAGGCCCACTGAGGCCAGGAAGGGTGAGGCCACCACTGAACCCACTGTTCATGGATCAGGCTAGGGCCCTGCCACCCCCAGAGCTGTCATGTCATGTTGTGGCACCCTGCTGTGTCTATGCCCTCCTCACCTGCCCACAGACAAGATGGTGATCTCGCCCTGGCGTCCTGCCTTGGCCCCGACCTTGGGCACCCTGGCTGGGTTGGGCAGGAGTCTGGGAGTAGGAGTGGTGGCAGCTGCAGCCTCGGGGGACAGCAGCACCTCGGGCCACTTCTGGCTACAACGGGAGCAGCAGGGGCCAGAGAGGGAGGCCAGGCCCTGCACAGTGTGGAGGTGGTGGCGATGCGGGCAGACGTGTGGCATGCTGGGTGGGCCCAGCGGCAGCCTGTGGAAGACACAGGTGGGAGCGGTCACTGGGGCAGGGCAGGCCCAGGAGACCCCAGGAGGTAGGTGAAGGGGAAGCGGGGTGACAGGAGGGGCAACATACCCAAGTGGTGAGTCCCCAGGAGGCAGGCTGATTACCTGTGGTTTGGGTCCCTCCTTGCCCACCTGCCCACTTACCTGGGTAGAGGCCTGTGGCTGGTCTGCACCAGCTGTTTGCTGTGATACTCCTTCAGCAGCTCCTCCAGGGCCGCCGCATTCTCTGTGGGCAGCTGTAGTCAGAACCCGGCTCTGGGCCGTGAGGGGCACTCCCCCCAACCTCCTGCCCCAGCACAAATCCCCCTACCTACCCGCCACCCCCTCCCTGGCCCAGGCTGTGTGCCTTTTCCTCCACCTCTCACCAGGCAAGAGCAGGCAGAGAGGCGGGAGCACCATGAGCCACAGTGGTCAGAGAGGGGGCACGCTGGCCTGAGGTATCCCGGCGGGAGGGGCAGAGCAGAGCTCTGGGAGGGATGGGGTCAGACCTCCCCCCTCACCTTTCTTCTCTGTGATCAGGCGCACCAGGACCCCAATGGTGTCCTCATTGGCGTCATCAGTATGGTAGGCAGGGTTGACCCCTGGGGAAGAACAGAGAACCATGATCGTAGGGAAGGAGGCAGTGGGACACCCTGGGCTCACAGGCTACACCAGGACATGGCAGCAGAGGGCGCCCCTGGCCTGGCTGTATGCGTACCTAAGGGCCTCAGCTCTGATTCTGAGCCCATTATCACCTTCACTACTTACTCAGCATCACTGCTCCCTGCACCCAGCAGCACCAGGGGCTTAGCGGTTTCAGGGCCATCAGAACTCCACCGTCCCTGCAGATGTGTGGGATGAGGGAACCAGCCTCTCCCAGGGCCTGCCCTCTCCTCTCTTTAGCCTCAGGGAGCTGTGGGCTGCCTCTCTGCCCATGACCTCCGACAGCCCCAGCAAACTCTGCCATCCCAGGCCTATCACCTCCCTGCACACCGCCCTGTCGGTATAACTAACTGAGGACCCGAACCTCAAGAGCATGAGAATGGGCCATGCAATCATTCCTGGGCCAGCAGCAAACAGAACTCCTAGGACTTGCACCCAGGCAGCAGCCAACAGTTAAAGGGAGTCCTAGGCCAGGAAAACAAGTGCAGTTCCAGGCAAAATGGCCTGAGTTGCCACTTTCCTGCCTGCCTAAAGCGCCTGTCCCCCTCCTGACCCCTGCAGACCACAGTGTCGGAAGTTGAAAAGGGCGCTGGCATGGCAGGCGCCATTCTATCTTGACTTGGCCCCCAATTTCTGTGAGCAGTGTATGTGCATGTGGGATCCCGGCCCTACTAGCCCTCAGGGGACAGCGCAGAGGGGTAAGGGGAAGAAGAAAAGGGACCCAGGGCCCTGGGGTAGGGGCAGGAGGAACATGTCTCTCCCTCTGGGTCCAGGGCTCGTAACTCAAACCACAGCCTGGAGCTGAAACCTGAGCCTCGCATGGTCCCTGTCCAAGACAGCTGCCCTGCCAGCCCTTCAGGCCAGAGGTCGGAGGTCACCCTGAGTACCCAGAAAGCAGTCCAACCCTTGAACCACACACACAACTGCAGTCCCTGAGGAGTCCAGGCCCTTACAGCTGGGTAGGGCCTCACACAGGGAGGGAATCCCACTGAAGCCACTTGACCTCTGCTCTGCCTCTGCTCTGCCCCAGTTGCCACGTCGGGCCGCCTCACCCTTCCTTCTACTTTGCCAGTCCGCAGTGTCTCCTCTGCGGCCCACGTGCGGCACACCTCCGGGAAACTCTCCTGATTAGCCCTCTGCAGGCCTCTCCATGTCAGACCCTCCAGACCAAGTAGGTTCTCAGCCGCGCCCTCTGGCCTCCCCACCCAGCCCCAGGCTGGGCCTCACCGCTGCCTCCGCCTCCAGGACCAGGCCCGACCTCCTTGTGGGCCGTGCAGTGGTAGCCCTTCCGCTTGAGCAGGTTACACACCAGGATGCCTAGCAGCCCCATGAGGCAGAAGATGGGCACAATGGCAATAACCGCGTACTGGGCAGCTGTCTCCTCGGGGCTGCCTGCCCGCGTGCTGTTCCCAGGCTGCCGCGTCTCCCCCGCGCCGCTCACCCTTGCTGCCACCTCCATGCCACGTCGGGCCCGTCGCCCCCGCTCTGAGCACCACGGAGGATGGAGGCATGGAGGAAAGACAGAGGCAGAGAGAAACACACTCAGAGAGGCCCAGGGCCCGGGTTACTGTGGGCAGGGGTCGGGGCGGTGGGTGGTACTGGCATGTCCAGAGCACCCACTCTCCACTATGGTGGGGAAGTAAAGGGCAACTCACACCCTCCTTTTTGGCCATCTGACCAGTCAGCCAGCCTGAGCAAGGCCTCCTCAGCCCTCAGGACGGCCAGACCCTGAGGCCCCTGTCCACCCCTCATGATGGGTCACAGGGGTGAACAAAAGGCAACGGTGCACATGCCTGGGCACAGCAACACCGGATCCTGCCTCCCCACAGCCTGACCCATGAGTTAGTTGCCTCAGAAGGTGACCAACTCAACAGGTGAGAGGAGGTGCACGTATGTGAGCGTATGTGCTCACACTCAGCTACGTGGGTTACTTCGAGGGGATAAGGACAGGAGACTGGTTGGGATGTGAAACCCAAGCTGTGGCAGCCACCTGCTGGACAGTCTCTGCCACTCAAAGACGGGGTGAGAAGACACAGCCAGTGGACCTGCTAGACACCCTGTGGCTGCACACCCTCCCCTGGGCTAGGGGAGTGAGGACCCCACTGCCCCAGACGGACACTGCGGGGCCCTTGGGCTCAAGCTCGCCAGACGCCTCCCCACACATACCCCGCCAGTCCTAGCCATCACCTGCCACTCACCGTAACAGCCGCGAGTACCCAGGGGTGTCCAGGAGCACGGCCGACAGGGAACATGGGGGACCTCTGACGGGGCAAACCACCTGCAGGGAGGGAAGATGTTACTGAAGCCCAAAAACTATCCTTAAGAGAGGCTGGACCTTCCTACTGGGCACCCTCACTGGTCCTGACCCACCCCATTTCACAGATGGGAAGACTGTGGCCCACTCAAGAGGTGAGTGAGGCTGGGACCCCAGGATCTCAAGTCCTGGTCACCTGGTCATGAACACCCACACCCCACCCCATGGCTCACCCAGGCTGGCAGTTTCCACATAGTGTGTCTCGAGTTGCCGTGCCCACCTGGGCCTCCAGCCTCCCTTGAGGGCTGCAGCGCGAGTGCGGCTGGCAAGGGCTAGAGCCCCAGGAAGCTGAGAAGGTGCCTGGGGGGCAGGACCTGCATAATGTGCCCCGCCCTGGTTCCTGCAGGAGGGGAAGAGTGAGAACAAAGCCAGGAGCCAGGCCTGAGGTCCCTGCCCCTGGCCCTCAACAGTCTTCCCAGGAGAGGTGGATGGGCAGGGCGAGCTCACCAGGTTGGGCTCCTCGCCGGGTGGGCATGGCCAAGGGGTTGTTGATGTTGCAGTGGCCAGAGGCCAGGGCAACAGCTGGAAGAAAAGAGGGCAGGACACACTGAGGGAGCGGAAAGCACCGGGACATGGCATCTCTGGGGCCACCTATCCCCCACCCACTTACAGTCACCCCAAGCACAAGGACCACCAATATACAGGGCCACCCCCAGCCTTTGGGGACACTCTCTAACCTCAGTCCCTTGTGCTACAAGTAAAATCTGCCTGTCCCAGACCGGCTGCATTGCCATTGCCTAGGCAAGGGGAGAACCACATCTGCTTCTGGAAAGTGCTGAAACGCCTCAGACAGGGCCAGATCAGGATCTTGAGCCCCTGGGTCTGTGAGTCACGCCCTTGTAGCTAACCAGGATGATGAGGAGGAAATTCCTCCGAATTCCTCTCTCAGGTTCCACCCCCCTTCCTGCTGCCTTGGTCCACACACCACAGCTGAAAATGTCATTAACCAGCCTCCGTTCATCATCCCTGGGGCCGAGACTGCAGATGGGGCCTCGGGGCCTCGGCTGAGTCTCTGGGACCACATCCTCCTCCGTGACCTTCCCACAACACAAGGCCAGCCCGTTCACACCCTGGGACCCACACAGAGCATGACAGGCCCCAAAGGAAGGATCTTCTCCATTCATGTCCTCCCCCTATTCCTCTCGGAGCTCCCTCTCTTCCCTCTCACAGTTAGTGTGAACTATCTGCCCCGAATCCTGCCCGCAGGGGAGATCCCCCCAGTCCTCCAGTTGGGCCCCAGTTTGGGGCAGGCACAGCGTATAGCCAGCTACCCTGAAGGGCAGAGGGAATGTCACACGGGAGGTGCCAGAGACCTCCTCAGGCCCTAGATGCGGCTCCAGCACGTGCCAAACACTGGGAGGCCGACGGCACCAGGAGCACGTGGGGCAGGAGGCGCTTCCTAGGGTCAGACTGCCTCGATTCTTCAAAACAGCCATGTAACCAGCCCCAGTACCCGCCGCAGCACGAGGTTCCTGAGCGCAGGGCTCAGGACTCACCTTCCCCACGGTCCCATCCCCAACTCACCACAAGGAGGCAGGATAGGGGCCAGTGCGGTGGGCTCAGCTTCATCCTCAAGCCCCAGTGGGTCGCCAGCCTCAGGCAGATGGAGGGGAGGCTCAGACGGGGATGGGACAGGCAGGCAGGCAGGCAGCTGCAGTCCTCCTTCCAGGACGGGGCTGGACGGGAACATCGAGAGGTGTCACCGGGCAGGCAGAATGCTGGGGTGGCTTGGCCTACGCTCACCGGCCCTGCCCTCTGGTCCACTGCAGGCCCTAGCAGAGGTGGGGGCACCCTATCTGGGGCCAGCCTCCCAGGGCAGCTTCCCAGTGGAGGAAGGGCTTCCTGCCTCTTCCATAAACAGCCAGCTGCCCTAGGCCCGGGCAGGGGAGCAGGGGAGGAAGGAAGCCTACAGCCTACAGCCTCAGCCCCGGGAGGTGGGAGGAACGAGAGCGCTGACAGCGACCCCACGCCCGGCCTCCCCGCTTGCATCCCCAGCTCTCAGGCTCCTGCCTCTCAGAACTCCTTGGGGCACACAAGCATGCCCGCCTCTCCTACTTCTCTGCCTTCACTCTTGCTGTTTCTGCTCCAAGAAAGGCCTTTTCTGTCACATTTCAAAGCCCAGCACAAAGGCCTCTTGTTATGGAAGCCTCTCTAGACTTCCATTTCCCCAAAGCTCCCCCACCCCAACCCCATCACTGTGCTGGTCCTCCCACGGGTCCCACGGTCCCGCCTGGCAGACTTCTCCAGAGATCTGGGATGTGTCTGACTGCATCTCTTGAGCCGCGGGCAGACCTGCAGGGGTGGGGAGTGGCAGCCAGCATTCAAGCCTTCTGTCTTCTCTTGGGCACCTGCTGTGTGCTGGGCACTGCCCTCAGCACGGGAAAAGGTATGAACAAGACAGGCGCTGTCCCTGTCCTCAGGGAACTCACACCCCAGGGGAGACCAACGACCAACAGATAAACAGTGAGCCTCCCCGTGCCAGAGCGAGGGAAGTGCCAAGAAACCAAATAAGGCATGTGAGGGCACAGAGGGTGATGGGCACAGGCCTGAGGCTGAGCCCCCAGGCTCAAGGGTGTGGCCTCCTCTGTAGAAAAGTCTCCAGCAGAGGACGAGGTTGGAAGAGCAGGAAGAAGAATTTGGATTGCACAAAAGGGATAGTGGCAGAATAAGGGAGTTCAATGACCTCTTTCCAGGAGGCCTGTCTCCAGGCTCAGGAGGGTGAAGGAGGAGTGTACGTGGAGGGCCTCAGGCACAGGCCACAGGCAGCCTCTGACCCCCCAAGGGGCAGCCTCGAGCAGCCAAGCCCAGCATGTTGAGGGGGCCCTGCCTGGAACCCCGGGGCTGTCTGATGCCCAGCCTGGCAGGAGAAGCACTGCCTGCAGTAAACCCCAGGTCACGGAAGAGCCGAGAGCCCCTTGGCCTACAGGCGGCCCGGACTTCCCACCAGGAAAAGGAGCCGGAGGAAACTGATCCGGCTGCGCTGTGGGCCTGGCCTGGCACAGACCTTGGCGGGCCAGGGGTTTGAATTACACCCAGGGGAGGGGCTGGGGCAGTGGTCACACTATCCTCGGGACTCTCCAGGTCACTAGCAGTGGCTCTCGGCCCAAGGCCAGCTCAGGGGAAAACCTGGGACAGAAGGTCCGGCCACAGAGTAGAGTGAAGGCTGCACCCTGGCAGTCAGCACCCAACAGGTGGCATCCTCTGGCCCATCCTCCACCGGTCCCTCCTCCAACATGGTCACAAGTGTCCCCCTGCCCAGGCCCAGTTCCTACTCAAGCCCATCTCTCCATGGCCCCCTCCTTGGTTTTTCATGGGAGCTCACCCACAGACTTGACCACGAGCCCCAAGACCTCAGGCTGGCCCCGTGGCCCTGTCCAGCCCCCAGACCCAGCACCCGTCCATATCCCCAGGGTGGGCCAGAGAGCTGGGGCAGGGGTGGAAAGTAAGAGACCCAACGTCCACCGAGGAGAGACTCCCCCCTAGTCCCACCTCTGGCCGTGACTGGCACCTGCTGGGTGACCTGAGCTCACAGGGAGGGGCTGTGCAGCTGCCCACCTCCAGACAGACGGGGAGCTATGGTCTCAAGACTTCGAGGAGGAAAGTGGGGTCCAAAGGCCCAGACTCAAAGCCAGCGAGGGCCCACTCAGGCACAGACGCTCGCGGCCTAGCGCCCTGACGCCTTCTAATTACCCCAAACCAGCACTTACTCCAGTCTGGCTGCCCGAGTCTCTGCTTACAGCAGCTCCCCCTGCCCCCACAATCAGCCTGAGCCCCCAGAGGACCTGCCCAGTCAGGCAGCCGCTGGCCTCCACCCAGAACCCCCCTGCACGCACGTGGACCCCTGCTGCTCTGACTCCCCTCTACGCCTTCTCCCCACCCAGCCTCCAGCACCTATGCTCTGAGCCCTGGAGTCCTGACTGAACAGCAAGTTCAGATCAAGCCCCTTGGCTGGGGGAGGGGAGACTGAGAAGGCTCCATCCCCAGCCCTCTGCCTTCCAGAAGGCAGGGCAATCAGTGACCTTCCAAAGCCCTGCACCTCGGGGCACCTCCTGAGGGCTTCCTGGGGGAGGGCTGTCAAAGATGGGCAGTGGTGGTGGTCTTCTCTGGCCTCAGGGCTCCTGGCAGAGGAGAACCACCCTTCAAGGCCCCAGGGGCAGAGAAGGAAGTTAGCTTAGAGGCCACTCCTCCCTGAAATCTCAGCCTGGGGCCTGTTCCCACTGTCACCAGCTCCCTGGGGGACCAGAGCCCCTGCTTCACCTTGCTGGGTCTCAGTTTCCTCACCTGCAAGATGGGGATGTTTATGTCCCAGAGCAAGGCTGTCATGAGGTTTAAATGAGGTAACGAGCCTGATGTAGGTCATGTGACTTCCTCCCTGTCACCCCTTCTTTCTCTCAGCACCTCCCACCAAGGCTTATAACCGTTTGCTTACTTGTTTATTGCTTGCCCCCGCCCCCCTCCACCAGACAGCAGCGAGGGCAGGGATGTCTGTCTCACTCACCACAAAACCCTGCCCCAGTGTCTGGAGCAGGAGGCCTCCAGAAAACAGGTTCACGGGGGCATGGGGCAGGGGGAGGGGCTCCTCACACTCAGCCCATCCCCACCCTCCAAAAAAATGCCCAAACCATTAGAACCAGAAATTCCCTGGAAGAAAGCCAACTAGCAAAGCTGAGACCAGGGCCCCAAGCGGGAGATGCCAGAGCCCCAGGGAGGCGCAGCCCCAGAGTCCTCAGAGAAAGAGGAAGCTGTGTCACCACCCGGGCCTCCTCAGGCCTCAGCAGCTTCCCCTTTCTCAGAACTGAAGCTCATGGGGTCACCCGGCCCCAGCCTGGGGCCCCATCTCCGCGCATTCCCTCTCCAGCCTCACCCGCCTCCGCGGTGGCCTCCTCCGAGGGTCTCCCACAGCTCCATGCTCACCCCACCCCTCGCCTGCCCCCTGGCCTCCTCCCTGGCCTCCACTTCAGCCCCCCGCAGCTTAGGCGTCTCAACACCCAGATCTGACCCCTGTCCCTCCCCGCAACTCCAGCCACTGAGAGCTGCTTTCTGTCCCCCACACTTGCCTCTCTCACCTGGCACTGGTACCTGCTGTTTCCTCTGCCCAGAAACCCCTCCCATCACCCTACTGACAGCTACCCTTCCTTCAGAGCTCAGCTCAAAGTCACTTCCTCCTGGCCCCCAACCACCACCTCACTTGTGCAGTCCTTGCCCTGGGTGTGACCAGGCTACGCACCCACCCCTTCCCCGCTGACGTGCTGCCCCCGTACCGGGTGCCCAGCACGTGAATAGGTATGTGCTGAACCAGGGGGATCAGAAAAGGCACTCAGGAGAGGGTCCACCTTCTCCCAAGGTCAAGAGGGCCAGGGAGCAGGCTGACGATTAAGAAGCCTAGAGGCTGGGCTCGGGGTGGGGGACTGAACCCGGATCTGAAGCCCTTGCCTGACTTGAGGAGAACCAGCCTTCCTTGCTCTGCTCTTCACTGGCTCGGTGGCTGTGGACCCCACCCCCATTCCCCATCCCTCAGAGGGCTGTTGTGAGGCCGAGAGAACGCACATCAAATGCTCAGCACAGAGCCCGACACAGAGCAGGCCCTCAGTAAGCATTCACCGTGCCTCAGGTTCCCCACGTGTAAATCGTGGAGGGGGTTATGGCACATACTCGATGGGAGGTACGAGGTACAAACAAGATTCTCTTATATTTACGTACAATGCTTGGCGCAGAGCCTGGTACACGGGAGGTGCCCGAAGATACACACTGACAATCTGGGGGATTGGGAGGGTGTAGGAAGGGAGAGGAAAGGTTGGTGGGCAGATCCCAGGTCACACCAAGCTTAGGCCGCAAGCTGAGAAGGCTGCATTTCCCCCAGGGCCTTGAAGGGTTAGCGGGGGAGGGAGAGGTGTGGAACAACTTGCGTCTCAGAGGGCTTGCCGGGCTGCCTGCCAAGTGAGGCAGGGCTGGGGAGATGGAGGTGGGAAGCAGGTAGCCACCTGGAGCAGGGGGTGCGGGGCAGGTATTTCTGTTTCCCAGCCAGTGGCTTGACGGCCTGGGGACCTCCCTGCAGCCTCCAGGGGCTAGGGTTGCCTGGAAACACAGCTGGACACAGGCCTTTCTCGGCAGTGGCTGCACCCTAGGCAGGAAGACAAAGGCCGCCCATCAATAGAGAAATCCAGGTTAGCAAGGAAGCCAGTGGTTCCTTGGCAACTGGGGCTGAAGTAGGGCAGTGCCCACAGTGCGGGGTAGTGAGGACAGCTAGGCATTGCCACCCTTTCATCCTCTGCCCTCACAGGGAAGGGAACAGACTCCCATCGCCTCGGGCCAGGCCCTCATCCTGGGTTGCCTCCACTCCTCACAGGAGAGGTGAGCGTCCCTGCTTCACCCCTGGGTAACTGAGGTCACCCAGCCAGGGGGAGGTAAAGCAGGGGTGGAGCCCAGGCCTACCTGACAGCTTCCCACCTCACTCTGGCCCCTCCTACCCAGAAGCCTGGCCCAGGGCCTGGCGCAAAACAGATGTTCTGAGCGTTTGCCAACCTGACGGCAGAGACTAGGGAGCTGGCGGCACACAGGAGGCGGCTCACCTGAAAGACTATTACAAAGCGCGCGGGCAGGCGCCAGGGAAGGAGGTACTGCCGCCATGGGGGTCTCTGGGGCCTCTGAGGTTTCCTGCATGCATAGTGCCCTAGTCTACCACAGCTCCAGTAGGAAAAGGCACTGGGACCTGTGAGAAGCAGGAAGCCCAGGAAAGGAGGGGGAAGAGGAAGATCCCAGGGTAGAGCCCAGCTCCCTAGGACTAATGAGGGGCTGGGAGCCCAGAGATGTGCAGAGGCTGCCTCAGGGCCACTCAGTGAGAAGGGCTCCCCCATTCCCACCCCCAGCCCAGCCTCAGGCAGCCAAGATCTCCCAGGTCACAACCCTGGGGTGAGGACTCCAGGCACACCAAGCAGCAGCTGCTCCCTGGCCCCCCACCAGGCCTGGGCTTAGAAGGCTCAGGGGTGTGAGGTGGGGCTCGAGGGGGCTAATTGGCCCTTGAGGCTAAGAAAAGGGCTGAGGCAGCCAGACAGGGCCCACTCAGCCCCTCCCAGTCTGGGTGCAGATGCAACCCCTGCCCCCTCCCTGGCCTAAGCCTGGGGCTGGGAGGTGTGGCAGGGGCCCAAACTAGACAGTCGTCTCTGAGGCAGAGCTGGGGGTCCCCAACACCCCTCACTAAGAACGTACTACATGCCCATTCCCTTACCAGGCCTCAAAGACAGGGTTCCAGGCTTCACAAATGAGGAAACTGAGACTCAGAGTAGTACCCTGTAACCACTTAGTCTGAAAGGAGACAAGGTTTCCCATGTGGAGTGGGGACAGGCAGCTGGCAGCCCCTGCTCTTGCCACCCCAGACCTGGCATTCCCGCTGCTCCCACACGCCCTGCTCCAGCCCACACCCAAGCACTCAGAACCAGAGCCTTCCTGCAGGGAGGCCGCGCCAGTGCCCAGGACAGGACGGCAAAGCACTAGGAGGGCTGGAGGACACCCCACTGCCCACCAGCTGTCGCCACTGCTACCTTCTCCTCCGAGGAGCCACCTTTGCCTCCTGCCCCGGCCGCGAATCTGTACCGATCACTACTGTGCCAGGGCGCCCAGAGTTGCTCAGCCCCGACCAGGCTGACCTGGGGAGGCTTTGAGAGAGACTGAGGGGAGATCACAGGCCCAGCCTGCCCCGTCCTCCGACTCCTCCTCCAGACTCAAGGTGCTGGGGGAAAGAGATTCCCCTGACCCCAGCAATTCCAGGTCAGGCCCTAACGAATAGAGCCTGAGGGGAAGCCTGGACCCAGAGCAGTCACACCTGGGTTCAAGCTCTAGGTCATCACTTCGGAGCTCTGTGACCTTGGGCAAGTTACTTACCCACCCTGAGCTTCAGGGTCCGCCCCTGCAAACAGGGGTTCTCGTCCCTGTCTCCAGGGATGCTGAGGGGATAAATGGAGCCCACTGTAAGTAATACTGGTCAGGGCCTGGCCTGACCAGGCCTCTCCTGAGCACCAGTCCTCAACAGCCCACAAGGGCCAGAGGAGGAGCCAAGCTCAGAACCAAGCAGCATCCAACGAAGGTCACCCAGTGGCTCAGGAGCAGGCAAGAGTGCTTGGGGAACCCAACATCAGTCCCAGCAGCAGGGGTGGATGAGTCTTGGACTCGCCAGGTGGACCCTGGGTGCCCATTTCCCAGCCCTTACACAGGCCTGTGTCCACCTGCTCCCACGCCAACTGAAGCCACAGTCAGGAAGGCGAGGGGTGCTGAGCAGTCAGGACCCAGCCCTACATCCCCGAACTTGTTTCCGCCTCTGTGATTTGGGACAACTGTGCCTGTCCAGCTGACCTCTTGGCATGGCTGGAGGTTCCATGGTTCATCAGGGAACAGCGACTCTTCTTACAATCAGGCCTCAGCCCAGGTGCCACCTCCTGCAGGAAGCCTTCCCAGCCTCCCTGTCAGGGTGGACCCGCCCCTCTCCTGGCCCCTTCAGCCATCATTGTTCGAGGTCCCCTTCAGGGAGGGAGGCAAGCAAGTGCACGCAGGAGGCGGGGCACAGCTCCATCCCTGTGCTCACTGCTCCTTCTTACCGTGAGGGTGTACAGGTCCAAGTTAGGCCCCTCCTTCTGGAAGCCCTCCTTCCTTCTCCCTCCAACCACACACTCAGACCCTGCCTCTAATTGGCCGCAGAGGCCCCTCCATCCCTCTCCTGTGTCAAGTAGCCAGGGCACACGCTCATAGCCACACGGGCAGTTTATTTATAGAGCACTCATCTTTCCCAGGGTGGCCTCGGAAAAAGCTCTGGCCTTCCAGGCAAACATACCTGGGTTAGGATCCCAGTGACGCTGGAGTCCTGCAAGTCCCTTCCCGTCTCTGGGCCCTCTTCTCAATGCCTGTACCTGGACGGGGCTGCTGATGACCTGGGCATGAGGCTGCGGATGAGAGCCTCATGGTCCTACCCAGGGCTGACCACACAGCAGGGGTGCAGCATCGGCACCTCAGTCTTCCCTGCCACCCCAACTGGGTGCTAAGGTCTGCCAGAGGTCATGTCCCAATCCTGAGTTGGGGTTGGGCGGGGGGGGGGGGCCTGCTGGCTGATCTCAGGCAAAATGCCTCCCCCTCTGGTCCAGCCCTCCTGCCTAACCTGGCAGAAGGGCTGGCCCTATAACGGAGGGAGTGGGCCTGAGCAGCCCTACCACTTCCTCCTCCCCCTGCAGGTAGCCAGCCTGGTCCTTCTTTGAAAACTGACACCAGAGTTGTCAGACAACCCTCGCCTCCCACCTGGCGCCTGTGGGAGATGGGGCTGGGGGCTGGGGGCTGGGCACGAGCTTGAGTGCCAGACTCCAGCACCAGTGACTGTGTGACTCAGACTAGGACCGGACCCTTCTGCCCTCTGAGTCTGGGCTCCCCACTGAGCAGCTTTGGAAGGAAAGGGATGCCCTGCCAGTGCTGCTGCATGGAGCCCTGCACCCAGGACCTAACACACATTAGGGCCTCAGGGGGGAGCGTCCTCTGCTGGCCCAGAATGAGAGCCTTGCCTGAGGAGTCCAGGGCAAGCACCAAACTGGCCCCTACGCACAGAAGTGGCCTTGAGTTTTCGCCCCTAACCCCCAGCACACACTCGGGAGCACTGGAGACCCTGGGTACCAACCTCCCTGTGCATCCTAACACACAGTAGGCCCTCAGCCTACGATGGCTGCCCTTCCTCAGGAAGAGGCCTGGCCAACACAGATATGGCAGCGGGAGAGGAGAGGCTGTTGGCCAGGCCGGCCCCACCCAACTGGGCATGTGGTGCCCATGAGGACCCCACCCCTGTGCCTATTCCCAGAGGTGAAGGGGGACATGTGGCACATGGACCACACAATGAAGAAGGACTAACGCTGGGCTGGGAGGGCTTCCTGGGGGAGGCAGTGGGGCTGGGGCTGTACCCTGAATGGTCAGGAGGGTTCTAGAAAGGGGAGACAGCAAATGCAAAGGCAGAGTACAACCAAGGCATCTGGTAGGGAAGGAAGAGGGTGAAAATGTAAAGTTCAAAAGGGCCCTGGAAGGAAAACCTCGATGCTAGGATGAGGAGTCTGGACTATATTTTGCAGGCAAACAGTACAAGTTACCTTAGGGAGGCCACTCTGGCGCCATGTGTGAGGGAACTGGAAACGGAGGCAGAGAGACCAATACAGGAGTTTGGGCAAGGACAGCAAGGCCCAAGCTGGAACATAAGAGACGCCCTGATTTTGCAAAGGCATGTCTCAGGCCTGCTTCCAGTCCTGGGCCACGTCCAGTCTTCTGGGGGACGTGTGGCAGGACAGAAGGTAGGTTCCCTGTCTGGAGGGTGAGAGCCAGAATATCAGGGTTGTGCGGGGCCTTGGTAAGTCCCAGCACTTCTCAGAACCTCGTCTCTCCCTCTGTAAAATGAGGCTGACCCTATGAGCAGGGGAAGGGGGCTGAAAGCTTCCCCTCCTTGACCAGAAATGGGCACCTGCCTCCAGCAACTGTCACATGAGTCCCAACTGGGGCCACACTGGAAACCCAGCTGGGCCCCACCACCATCCCTGTGGTCCAGGCAGCACAAGTTCCCAAAAAGGTTTGGCTTGGGCAGGGCACAGGGTGGGGCTGGGACCAGAAGAGGAGGTTAACCCTTGGTTAACCCTTCCCCTCTCCCTCCCCTTCCAGGGCCCTGAGCTATTTCCACCTCTTTGCTGGGGATGGAAATAACTCAGGCTCAGCCCCAGGAGACCAAGACAGCTATTCTGATCAGCCCCAAGAAGCACAACTCTAGTCATTCCAGAGAGGACAGAGGGACACCCGGATCCCCAGCTCCAGCTCTCGGCAAAGTAGCAGCAGTGGGCAGAGCTAGCAGGGGCCTCAGGGAAGAATGGGGACACTGAGGCCCTGAGCGGGTAGGCACAAGCTCAAGCTCACTACTAGCCTGTCCCTCAACCCCCGCAGGGTGTGGGTGGACTGGGGAAAGTGCCCCTAGAACAACTCTGAGCAGGGGCACAGGGCCTCTCAGGTATGATGAAGGTCAAGTGGGACTCTCAATTCTCCTGCCACTCTTGGAGCCTGGGCTATGCTGCTGACTCCCAACATTCTTCAGAGCCACATGGACGCTCCCCAAACCAGTTACAGGCTCTAGAAGGCAGGAGACAGGACTTTCTGGTGACCTCTGGCTAGGAGGTGAGAGTTAGGGGGAGAGAGGAGGAACAGGAAGACCATGAAACCCAGCCACCCCTAATGTTCTAGACACGTGTACACCACACTCAGAACTCACAGTGGCACACCCTGCCGAGGCCATGTTGCCAGCCTGCGTTTGAGAGAAGGAAGCCCAGAGAAGCCATGAGCAGATATTAGGAAGGGGAGTGGCCCTCTCCAAGCATCTTACAGGGCTTCAGGCACAGGAGACCTGAATTCCAGTCCTGGCACTGTCCTGACTCTGTGTGACCTTGGGCAAGTCACTTCGCTTCTCTGAGGTTCTGTTTCCTTCTCTGAAAAACAGTCATCACATCTCAGAGCCACTGTGAGGATTCAACAAGAGCACACCATAAAGCATTCAGCATAGCACCTGGCACTGTTTCCCCAAACTATCTCCCCGACCCAGAATGCAATCAACATTTTCAGAGGATGACAGCAGAGGAGAGAACGTGCAGATCCTTCAGCAGGTGTCTCCTCACCTCTCCTGGGCTAGGGAGCCTGATTTCCATTCCACTTTGCACGAACCCAACAGACCCTCTTGTGTGGGTGGGGGCCTCAGGAGGGTCTAGCCCAGATGGTGAAGAGGCCCTGCTCCAGCTCTCCAAAGCAGAAATGACTCATGCCCCCCAGGAACATGCCCCCTCTCCCCCCAAGAAGGGAACTGAAGAAAGGAGATGGGCACCAGAGAAGTCAATGTCTATGGGTTAGAATTTTCGGCGTGATCTGAGGAGCTGTGCTTCCAACCCTGTCACCAGCACCTGGGCGCAGCCCTGGGCCACTCTGTCCCCAGCAGACAGCCTGCTCCCACCCCCTACTGCAGTCTTTCTGCCTTAAGGGAGGTAGGGGAGAACAGAGACAGTTGACAGTTGACCCCAAAACAATAGAGGATCCCGAAGTGATGATTCACAGTCCATTCACAGCCCAACACCTCAGTGTGCAGACAGGGAAACTGAGGCCCAGCAAGGGTGAGCGGGATCTGAGGGCAAGATTATGCCTGGGCCCAGTAAGAATACAGGTTACCAGGGACAGAGCTTAGCCAGGCCTCTTGGACCTCACGTGTGTGTGTGTGTGTGTGTGTGTGTGTGTGTGACAGAGACAGAAAGATGGAGCCTGAGGCTACCTCAGAGGCCCTCAGCTGCTGCCAGACCTATCACCCCACCAGATGCCCCTCAGCCTTGGCCCCTCTGCCTCTGCCAGGGCAAGTCACTCAGGGTCCACCCCCCTCACTCAACTGAGCTCCTGAGGGACGCCCTCTTGGGGACAGTCCTGGAGAGACCCTTGTCCCCTCCCTGGCTCCTCTCCCTCCAGCCCCCATCTGCTAGTAGGTGTTTGAGGTCCCTCCTCTTTCCGCCTTCTACTCATGTCCCTGAGGTGCAGACGCAGACACGGGCGGGCGGACACACACACACACACACACACACACACACACACACACACACACACACACACACACACACACACACACACACACACACACACACACACACACACACACACACACACACTGCACTACTTCACCCCACAGCACACTATGACCCCAGTGCTTCAGGGGCTGGTTCTCAGTCACTTGGGGTTCCTCCCTCTCTATACCATGTTCACTCACGTTCATGAGGGCCCTGGTGTCCTGGTCACACCCCAGGCCACACACACACTCAGTGACCCCAGTAACCCGGGGTCGCACTCACAGTGGGCTGGGGTCACGGTCACCCGTAGTGACCCGGGGTGTCTCTCTCACACAGTCACACGCACACACTCTGCCTGTCACAGACACACAGAGCCCCTCGGTGTCTCCCCCTCGGCCCAACGTCACCGCCCAGTGTCCGGGCCACACGTTCGCCCCGGCTGGGCCGCCTCACGCGCCGTGTCATCCACAGTCACGGGCTGACACCGTTCAGAACCCCCCCTCCGGCCGCCCCGCGCCGCAGCCACACTGAGGAGCCGCCGTCCCGCCCCGCACCCCGTCCTGGTCTCAGTCCCAGTATCCCAGGCCGGGGCGTCTCCGAGGCCCGCCGGCTCCTCAAACTGCAAGTTCCGCCGCCGCCTCCCCATCACGCACGGTCGGGCCAGGAGCCGCGGCCGGAGGACACACAGGTCCCCGGGCAGGGAGCTCAGAGACGGGCGGGGGTCCGTGCGCGGAAGGCGCCGGGACAGGACGCGGGGGCGGGGGGCCGCGGGGCCTGGGCTGCGGCATCCGCCGCGCCGGCGAACTTCCTCAGAGACGCTAGGAGGCAGGGGGCGCCGCTCGGGCCCGCATCCCTCTGGCCCCGGCCTCCGGGCTGGGGCTCCGCGCGTCCTCCTTACCTGGCCGCCCCGCAGCAGCTCCAGCAGCCCAGCTCCCAGGCCGACGCGGTGCCGGAGCCCGGCTCGGCGTGCGCACGGGCGGCCACGCAGCCTGCGCGCCTTTTGAATGAATCGCCGCCCGGTCCGGGAAGGCGCGCAGCCCCGCCCCCGCGCGTCACGGCCGCCGGCCCCGCCTCCGACGTCAGAGCCCAGGTTCGCGACCCCCGCCCCCCGCCCCTGGAGACCGCCATGGGGCTCGCGCTCTGCAGCCCGGCCGTGCTGTTCTGTGTCGCCATCTCTCGCGCTCCCCGGGAACTGCAGGGGGCTGCGCCGGACAAGGCCTCTCGGATCAGCCGCTTCTGGGCTCCAAACCAATAAAGAAGGGGTTGCAAGATGCAAGATAGACTGGAGACTTGGATGCTTCTCTGAGACCTGTCACCATTGCCAGTGCAAACGGGGCCACCGCTGTCCCTCCCTGGGTCTCGTTTTCCTCCTGGAAATTGGCAGTCAGGGACAACGACCTCACTTTGCCTTGTTGAAGAGGCCGAGGTCCACCCCCAGAAACCCCACCTAGTTGTTGAGAAAGGCCTGGTGAAAGTGAATCTATAATGGAGGCCCACTTGGTGGTCTCCTGCCCATTCTTCAGGGCCCAGCCCAAACCTCCTTCCTCCAGGAGGTCTTTCCTGTCTCCATTCCCCGCCCCTTCCCTCTCTGCAAGGATAGTCCCTCCTTCCAGCAGGACAGATGATACACTGCTGTCCCTTCCCTACCACCAGCTGTCCCACCCTGCTGATTCCCAATGCCAGCCATCAGGGTGCCCAGCAGGGGGTGACTAAGGACCCCAGGGCACTATTCATATTGTATTACCAGCTCTGTGAATCGTGCCCCTTGGAGTTGTGCCATATGGTGGGCCAGAACTGGAGGCAGCAGCTCAAGAGCCAGGGTTTCCCCAACTCAGTACCATTCAGGGGATCCCAGGTGGCCCTCCCAGGACAGCAGGGCTGGGGGGGAGATGCAGACAGTAGGGAGGGCCTTGTGCTGGGGAGGCAGAGGCCTGTCTGGGATCAAGATAATCACAGCTCTTGGCAGAGGTGGAGGAAGGTAAATAAGTTGTTAGGGATACATTGTGAGGGGAGGTGGAGAATTCTAAATAAACTGTCATAGCATCTGAGCCATGGGGTGAGGGGGTGGGAAAGGTAAGGTCTCCAGGGTCCAGGAGATCCCAGGAGGAGAACTAGACACCTGCAGGGGGAGGGGGAAAGGGGAAGAGTTTCCATTTCCTTGGGCCAGGCCCAGGTTGTGAGGGAAGGGCAGAAAGAGCTCCAGGTCACTGATGTTGGGATCATAGCACCAGCCAGGCCCCTTGTATGTCAACGGACACCCCCAGAGCTCGGTCAGGGGTGATCCCACATCCGAGCCCACAGAAGGAGTCCAGAGAAGATCCATGCTGGGAACCTGCTGAGGGGGCTAGAGCAGCCCAGGACGCCCTCTATCCCTGCAAATGTTTTCTTTGTAAGGGGACCTTCTATGCCCCAGTTCCAAGTACGGGAGTTCAAATGGTGGCATTTCACAGGCACCCAGTAGGCCAAATGGGGATATGCTTTTTGGTCAAGGAGCACACTGGCTATTAATCAGACATCCTATAGAGGGTCCAGGCCTGTCTCTACTACCAGCTCTCAAATCCTTCCCCAACTCAGTTTCCCCATCTGAAAATTAGGCTGCCAAACTCATTGCCTGGAGGTCATTCCAGTTCTCTGTGGGAGGAGGCGATCTGCCTGACGTGGCCGAGTGGGAAGGGTGAGCAGCCACCAGAGACAGAAGAAATGACCAGGGATGGAGTGGCCAAGGCAGTCCCTCCTGTCCTCTGAACCACAGCAAGCTGCAGCTGGGACCCTGCCCAAGAGTCTGGGAACATTTAGCCGCTACAGTGAGGAGACAGGGAAGGAGTTGTGGAGGCCGAGAGAGAGATTTAGATCGGCTTTTTATGGAGGTTGGAGAACCACAGGCTCGAGAACAAAGGACTCTCAGAATCACAGGCTTTTAAAACTCCTGGCATCTCAGACGGATCCACGGAATCTTAGCATTACAAGCGCTGAGCCCAAGGACCTCAGAGACGATCTCGTTGAACCTCTAATAGTGCAGCCAGAAAAGTGAGCCCAGAGAAGGCTCACACCTCATCCTAGGTGGCACAGCACAATAAGCTGGGATGAGCTGTGGTGATCCAGAGGCAGGGACATGGACTCCATGTCCCACTGAGACTCTCCCTGAGGTGGGGTGGGGATCCTGGGCCACAGGATTAGAGGAAGGGGGGTGTTTGCAGGGGATCTGAGCAGATGGCAGCCCCTGGAGTTATGGACCAGAAATGGTGGTACCCTCTGCTGGCTACCCTTAAATTCCAACGTGGACGTCCAAAGCAAGAGGAAATGTCCCAGCTCAGATTTAAATTTCAAAACTCTGCACTTGGCTAACCCCCCAACTGGC
This sequence comes from Grampus griseus, assembly GCF_964374135.1. Taxonomy (NCBI): domain Eukaryota; kingdom Metazoa; phylum Chordata; class Mammalia; order Artiodactyla; family Delphinidae; genus Grampus; species Grampus griseus. The sequence continues at coordinate 58,317,742 of NC_139002.1, forward strand.
CAAGTTCTACCTCAGAAGGTGGGCTGTCCTCCTGTGTTTGTGCCTTAGCTCCAGGGGGAGGGTGGGCTTGGTTTAAGGAAAAAATGGGGTTGGGAGGCCAGGGTGGGGCTCAGCTTGGGGCAGGAGCTGAGCTGGGGCTGCTAGGCCTGAGAGCTGGGTTCTGTCCACCATTTAGGTCCAGACCCTGGCTCGGGTTTGGAATCCCACTGGGGTTGGGCTTTGGTGTCACACAGTTAGGGGTCAAGTCCTAGTTCTGCCATTGTCAGGTTGTATGGCCTTAAACTAGTGACCTCACCTCTCTGAGTGCAAGCTCACCTGCCCAGGGTGTTGTGAGGATCTGCTGAGACTCCATTTGGGGGATACCAGCTTATTCTAGGCTGCTGGGCTCAGAACCCCCATCTGCTCCCTCTGGTCCCCCACCCTCAGTGTTTGCCCTGTGTCTCTCCACAGCCCAGCATCTGGGCTCTGCCCCCATTTCTCCCTGAGGCCTGCACATTGCCCCCTCCCCGTTCAGACCTGCATCCTGCCCCTGACCCAGCCCCTTCACTTGCCTTTGCCAGGCAGGGCTCCTCATTGGCCATAATGGGCCCAAAATAGCACTTCCCTTTGCCGCTTCCTGCAACCTGGCCTGTGGCTTAAGGTCTGTGAGGACAGAAGAGAGACTTGGCGTTTGGCAGGCATGCAAAAGATGTGAAGAGCTCTCAGAGGTCACCTGGGTAAACTTTCTTCCTTTTCTGACCACAGGAAATCTTCCTGCCTGGTTCTCCTGTACACCCACCCCAGCCTCAATGCTGCCTTGCTGTGTGATGTTAGGTAAGTCTCTATCCCTTTCTGTGCCTCATCTTCCTTGTGAGGTAGATGTCTACCTAAACCCTGCTGCTTGTCCCTAGCCCAAGGAAACACCTGGAGAACCCCCTTGGAGAGATGGCTTTTGGCCCTGACTCTCTCTTCTGAAGTCAGGACATCCTTCCCAAGGCTGGTCTGAGGAACATGCGTCAGATACCTCAAGAGTGACTGGATGTGTCTCTAGCTGCTCAGACTCTGTGTCCTGTCCTCCAGCCACCCCATGTGGCTGCCCTTCCTCTCTTCCATGAGGCACAGAGACCTGAGCAGACAGATCACGTGTGAATCCAGGCTCTACTGCTTAGTAGGCAGGTGACCTTGAGGAAGGCTTTTAATCTCTCTGTACCTCAGTTTCCTCACCTGAAAAAGATGATAATAATGGTATCAACCTCCCAGGACCACTGAGGATTAAACCGGATGATTCATGCTCCTGGCTTGCAGCAAACAATAAATGGCAGCTGGGGCTATTGTTCTGTGACATTCAAGACCTAGAAGGGGATCCCAACTGAATTCTCTAGATTTAATTAAACAGATACTTATTGAGCACCTGCTGTGTATCAGGCACTGCAGGTGGCCTGGGGATGGAGCAATGAACAAAACGTCCCTCCCCCCTCCTGGAGCTCACATTCTGGCTTCCCTGCCTTTTCCTCTTTCCCCTCTGCTCCAGCTGGGCCTACACCTCGGACCCCTCGCTCCAGGCTCCCCCACCCCTCCTTGCCTTGATTCAAGCTGTTCCTTCCCTCTCACATCAAACCCAGCGGGATCTTAGTTCCCCATCAGGGACTGAACCCAGGCCCGCAGCTGTGAAAGCGCAGAGCCCTAACCACTGGACCGCTGGCAAAGTCCCTGGCCGTGCCCTTTAAAGCCGTGGTTCTCCACCTCACTAGCAAAACTAAACCATGGTGTCAGAAGCCAGGGTGGTTGTTACCCTAGAAGGGGAGACTGGGAGGGGGCATGTGGGGAGCTTTTGCATGGTGGAACGTTCTCTTTTTTGGCCGCACCACGCAGCATGTGGGATTTTAGTTCCCTGACCAGGGGTTGCAGAGGCTACCCCTCCTGCAAAGGAGGCGCGGAGTCTTAACTGCTCGACTGCCAGGGAAGTTTCTTGATCTGGGTGCATTTATGAAAACTTACCTAGCTGCCCACTAATGACTTGAGTACCTTTCTGTACAGACGTTATACTTCAACTGTTTTCCTGAAAAAATTACTGATACCTGGGTCCTACTCTCAGCATTCTCATTTAATTGGTCTGGAATGTGGCCTGGCCCCCTCAGGTGATTAGAATGTACAGCCAAGATTGAGAAGGACTGCTTTAGAGGAGCTAGTTCTTCCAGGCTCTCTCCTGGGCTGGGTGCCTAACAACTGTGCATCCCAGGACCTCCCTGCCCACAGTTGACCTGCTCAGGGCTGTGCACCTCTCTCTCCACAGGCTGCCCAATGCCCTGGGATGTGACCTGCTAAGAACAGTGGGCTGGGCCGGGCCCATTCCTACCAAGGCACTTGAGGAAAAACGATGAGGATTCAGCCTTGGGTAACCAGTGCTGAAAGTGAAGTCTATCCAGAGGCGGAAGAGGGCCTGAGGCAGCAGAAGCTGGGAAGCAGAGAGAACGGCAGCTGGCTGGCGGCGAGGCAGAGACCAAAGACTCAAGGTGGAGAGGCCAGGGGTCTTGAGATGGACCAGCAATAGCCGGGCCTGTGTACTGAGAGCTATTTGCTTCCAGTTCATGTCTCCACTAATTAGCTCCCCTTTTATTTCTGGGCAGAATGAATCTCTTCCTTGCAATCCAAAGACCTGTGCACACCAAGCAAGAGTCCCGTGGGGGAAAGGATCGTCAGCCCCGATTTACAGATGAGGAAATGGAGACTCAGAGGGGCTATAGCGCATCCAGAGTCCCATGGCTAGTTAGTGGCAAAACTGAGGTTTCTGCTCAGCTTCAAAGCCTGTGCTCCTTCTATGCTTTCATAAATTCCACATGAATGTGGCTTTCTACTCTGTATCTGTGTTTTCTGTAATCCCCTCCTCCAGACTGTCCCAGTAGTGATGCTGCAAGGACATGTTTCACGCATGTCCCATGGCATCAGGGGCCTGGCAGACCCGAGATATGTGTATACCAGTGTGCAAAGCATAAGCCTGCACTCCCCTTTAGCAACTGATTTCTCTAAAGTCTTAATCATTTAGGTTGGAAAATGTTGAAACGTGTTCAGGAGAGCTGAGGCACAATTTGTCCTTTTCTAGAAGTCACCCGCTTGCGCCTTGCCAGTGTACCCTGGTGGGAAGGGCTCTCTGCCCCTGCAAAGAATGGCCCCATGTTGTTGGCCTTTACATCCTTGTGTCTGATTTAATGACCAGAAATCAGACAGACTTGGATTCTACCCCTGCTCACCTTGGCCTCTGTCAGATTCCGAGCCTCATGAGGCTTTGGAGAGCACCGACTCCTGGAGTTGCAGACAGGCTCACATTCGCCTCGTTTTTCCCTTACAGCATGTGTCAGCTTCAGACTTCCAAGCCTTATCCAAGACCCACTGACTCAGGAGCTAGGGGGAGCCTGGAAATGTGTATTTAGATATAAGTATAATTTATGTATTATGCTCTGTGCTTACAATGTAACCTGTAAGGGATTCTAACATGCAGCCCTGGTTATAGAGCATCTGACTAGCACAACTCTTGGTTTTCCTGACGAGGAAGCTGCAGCCCAGACAGAGGCAGTGACCTGCCTGGGAAAGCACAGCACATCAGTGGCTGCCCTGCCATCTCAGCGCTCTTCTGGGTCTCTGAGTCCCACTTCTGCCCAAGTGGGTGGCTGTTGGGAGGCCCACGCAGCTAGGGAGCCCTGAGGTTGCTGGCAGGAGGCCTCCACGGCTGCCGATGGGGACCAGTCATTTGGTGTTTCTATTTATTGACTCTTTAAACTTCATCATCCAAGGGAAGTTAATACATGACTGTTTGGTAGCAAGAGAAACATAGTCTAAGACCGCAATGACCCGCCCACCCCAAACAAAAACAGAACCAAACAGAACAAAAACAAACCCCAACTGACACCAGACCTTTGGAGCTGCAGCTGAAGAAGCACGGGGGCTGGGGTCAGACTGGCTCCTGCAGTCGGGGGGCAGGGGAGAGGCTGCCCTCCATGGTAGCCTTCCCAGCCGAAGAGGCCATGTCCAGCCCCTCAGCTTTGGGCATCCTTCCTGGAAGGGCTGCCCCTGGCAGGAGAGGGTGTGAAGAGAGGGAGTCAGTGGTCAGAGTGAGGGGGCTCCTAGGTCCACCCTCCCAAGGTGACCATATGTGCCAGTGCATGAGACACAGGGGCTGGGGGGCAACTGTGAGGAGAGCGAGGGCCCTTTCCCTGCTCAGGCCAGGAGAGCGCCCTGGCCAAGGCCCAGTCAGTGTTCCCAAATTCAGAAACCACTAAGGCACTGCCAACAAGCAAGGAAATGCCAAGGCCTGGGGAAGCCCCCCCACCCCGGATGGGAGTCACTGCCTCCTGTAGTCATCACCTCGTTCCGGATGACTGAGGGGACTTGGCCCTTTTCTCTGGATACTGGAGGGCAGCCCAGTCAGGACGAGGCTGTGGAACGTGTATGTTAAGAGGCAGCGTTTTAGTGCCCCAACCATGCAGTGTGTGTGTGTGCGTACATAATGAGAGGGGGACTGGTCCCTCCAGGAAGGCTAGTTAGGGTCCCAGGGTGGTTCCTAGGGCAAGAATAGCGTTTTTTTTTTTTCTTCTTCTGTCATTTTCTCACATCACTCCCTGCCCCAGGTCATTGCATAAATAAGTGCTTGGGAAGATACACATCTAAAAAGAAACATAAATACTGTACATGGGAAAGGATTCCATCCCCTAGCCCTCCCACTGCCCCCAGAAAACCCTCCAAATATTGCACATGGCCCTCCCCAGCCCTGTGGGATCCAGGCCCGGCCGTGTCTTTGGTAGAAGCTCCAGGGACAGAGGTCCTGGGCAGCCCACGTGCCCCCCTCCCCACCCCCATCATGACTGGGAGCCCCGGAGCAGCCAGAGAGAGGGCCGGGAAAGGCCCTGGCCCGGCTGGCCCACAGGTGCTCCGTTAGGAATGCTTCCACGAGGATGGGAGGCGGCCCGTGCAGGCAGGGGTGCGGCCCTGGTCAGACACTCCTGGTCGGGGTCTGCCTGTGGGCTTGGAAGAGGCAAGCAGGCTGAGGGCAGGTGGGCGGGCGAGTCCTGGGCCACCATGGACAAGGTCACACCCTCCATAGGAGGAGGTGGTTTGTGCTGTCGTCTCGGCCCACAGTCTCACTGCTGCCGCCGCCCCCACTGCTGAGTCGGAAGTCCTCGTAGCCGTCGCCTCCACTGATAACCAGCATTTTAGGCCTGGCCGAGGCAGGGCCTCGGTGCCGAGGGGAGTCCCGATGCTCCAGTGAGGGCAGCTTCTCGGGGCCTGGGGGGCGGAGGGGAGGATCCATTAGCCTGGAGGTGACTGGGGGTGGCACCATCTCAACCTGGCTCTCTTCATACTCATTTCCCACTTCCAACAGCCCTTTCCCAGTTAGGCAACTTAAGTCTTCTCTGGACCCAGACAACTCCTGACCGAGGCTTCCCTGCTTCCTGATGCCACAGCTACTACCTCTTGGGAGTACGATTTCCTGTCCTGCCAAACAAGACTTTGCTAACTGGGACCTCCTTCATGTACATTTCCTAGTATGTTTCACTTTCTAATCCTCAGGGTCCCTTTCCTATCCTATCTGCCACTCTATTTCTATTTCCTGCTCTGCACGTCACTTCCTGACTCTACTTCCTGCCCTATACATCATTTCCAGTCCTGTTTTATTTCCTGTTGTATATATCCCTTCCTGCGCCATATTCTAATTCTTAGCTTGTAGTTCACTCCCTCATTCTCATGACATTGTCTGGACAGAATTTGACACACACACACACACACACACACACACACACACACACACACACACACAGAGTGTCCTAATAGATTTTATTTTGGGGTTTCTATAGCCTATTTCCTGTAATATATGCCACTTCCAGCTCTGTATGACATTTTTCCTCCCTCTTAACCTTCTTCTGGCAGGACAGTGCGGAGTCCTAAACCCAAAGCCGAGGTCCCTGGGTTTGAGTAGGATGTGTAGACCCACCTGTGTCTGGGGGAGATGGTGGGGTTGAGCAAAGCAGGTTGAAGCCATCTGGAAGCTGGACTGCGGCCAAGAAGCGGACGTGGCCAGTGTGTCCCTGGCCTAGGCCAGCAGGGCTGAGAGGCGCCCGAGGGCAGCTGACGGTACTGGGTGAGGTGGGCATGGTGAGCACGACGCCGGCACTGGTGCCCACCCACAGCAGCTCTTCACACACCAGCAGTGCTGTGATCCTCAGGCAGGCAGCCTTGTGCTGCCGGATGATGGCGTCTGAGCCTGGGGTGGGAGACAGACCAGTGCTGGGGCCGAGTCCTGGCCCTGGCTCAGCCTCAATACCAGGGACAGCAAGGCTCCAAGGGAAGGGGCAGTGGTAGACTGAGGTCAGTACCTGCCAGCATCCTGTGCACGGGAGGTGTGACATCTACCTCTGCCAGCTGCTCAAAGGTGTCTGGATGGTAGAGACACACATGGGCACTACCTTTCAGTGTCACCCACACGCCCAGGCTGGAGTCCACCATGCAAGCCACGCTGCGGCTGGAATCCTGCCCCACGGAGAATGTATGCTGGGGGGCAGGGGTAGAGAGCAGATGGGTGACTGACAGGCCTGCCTTCGCTGGCCCCTCCCTGCCTTGTGCTTCACCAGTGCCCATCCCTCCCTCCTGACAACTGACACCAAACCTCCCCAGAAAGCCCACCGGACTGACAGCAAAGGCAGCCTCGCTCCTTGGTCTGGAGGATTAACCTTTCAAACCTTGGTTTCACTGAAACCTCAGGAATTAAAATGGAAGTGCCTTTTCCCCATGAAATTTGAGTGAGTTAATGATCAGAGAAGTTCAAATCTTGAAGAGTTTTAAGAGCAATCAATGGCTTCACCCTGTACAGCTGGGGAACTGAAGTCTAGAAGGGAAAGGAACCTGCCCAAGAACACCAGCAAGTCAGTCACAAACCTGGGCCTGAACCCGGCTCTACACCTCTACACTCCCAGCCCAGCCCACGATGGGGTAAGTGAAAGGGAAATCAAGGGAACTGTAGTTACCCCTGGATACTACCAGGCTGACAATCTCTAATGTATATATAAATCAAATCAGGACTAAAGGCCAGAGTAATGCTAAGGGATACTGACATCAGGAAGGACCTTTGTCCACCCCCCAAAGACGCCAATGCCTGAGTTGAGAAATGGGGTTGGGGGCAGGGAGGAGGAATAAAGAATTCTAAGGTACATGGGGCGCTTGCTGCAGCCCTCATCAGCTAGAAAGGAAATAAGGATTTGAGAAGGACAGGGGCTGGCCCAGATTCATACAGGGGTCAGGGGAAAGCCCTGACCTCTCAGCCGGATGCTTTTTTACGGCCCCGTGGTCCCATCTCCTCTCTCGTGGGCCTGGCTCACCCCAAGCACCAATTCCCCAACCCCACGGCCATCCCCGATACCTCCAGCTGCAGCGTGTCAGGACTCAGGACAAGGACTCGGTTCTGGCAGCCACACCACAGCCGCCCACCCACAGACACCATCTTGGTGATGGGGCTCCCCTGAGCACCCAGGGTCACCGATTTGAAGTTCTGGGGGTCCCAGAAATGGCCTGGGGTGGGAGTGGGGTAAAAAGAACAGCAAATTCAATCTAGTATTGCACTGAGCCTCACCCTCCCCTGAAATAAGGTGCTGATAACCTCATTTATCAATGAGCACACCAAAACCCCGAGAAGACCTGGGAGTCACCCAAAGTCACACCTGTAGACTTGTGGCCCCAAGGCCCCAGCTTGCTCAAGAGGGAAATCCAACACCAGCAAAGGGGCTCCAAGGGGGCGGGGGAGGGGTGGGCACTCACCTACTTCTCTTTGGTAGACCACGAGCTCTCCATTGGCCAGAGACACAAACACCTGGTTATTCAGATACCTAGGCAAGGAAAAGGAGTCATCAAGGGTTTCAAGAAGCCGAAGGAGATCACCTGGGTCCAGGGAATTGCAGATGGAACGGCTACGGTTCCTGAGAGACCACCTCCTCCCACCCCCCGTTCTCTAGGTGGTGGGCACCTGAGTCTAAGAAGAGGTAGTGACTTGCACAAGGACACGGTGTGTGAGAGGCACGGTTAGCCTAGGGCAGGCCTCTGGCCACTGAAAGGAGGGGCCAGTAGGGAAGGGGACCCGGGGTTGCAGAAGGAGGTCTGCATGTGTAGCTGAGAAGGGTCTGAACCAGAAGAGCCATCCAGGGGCCTTACAGGATGCAGGTCACAGAGGCCGCGTGCTGGAGCTTCAAGCTGTTTCTGCGATCACGGATGCTGTCAGAGGACTGGTACACGTGGACGCTGTGGGTCAGTGGTGCACACCTGTGACAAGTGCTCGGGCATACCAATCCCTGCAGTCACCCCTATTTGCCTACTTGCCTCCACCAGGATCTCCTCCTGGCAGGTGCCCGCCCAAGGTACCCAAATCCCACGGCCTCCCTGTAGGTTTCAGACCCTCCGGCAGCCCCGGCTGGCAGTGCCCTTGAGGTCTGAACCAAAACCCTCCCACTTCTGCTTCAGGACACCATACAAGTTCTAAAACAGGGACCTCAGGTTCTGGTACCACGACCCCAGCACCTCCCCTATCCCTACCAGCCATCCTCAGTGCCCAGCCACACAGAGCTCTGGTAGGCCTCAGGCTCAACGCTCAGCAGGTCCTCCAGGCTGCCACGGGTGAAGGAGCCACGGCTGGACCGGCGAAGGGCTCTCCCATCCATTGGGCTGGTGCCGCAGGGACTGCCAGGCCCGAAGGAGCCGGACAGTGGTGGGAAGCCAGGCTCCTGCTCCTCCTCCGAACTGGTAGCCTCTGCTGTGGCCTCCTTGGAGCTCGGGGCCTCCTCGTCTGAGGAAGACAAAGGTCTCCTTCTCCATTCCCCTCTGCCAGGCCCAAGACCTGGTATCTTTCCAGACCTTAATCTTCCCTCAATGCACCCTTCTGGGCCATGCCCCGCGTCAGGGCCTCCCACCATTGTTCTCCCCACACCCCCAGACCTCTGCATCAGCTCAGCCCTTGTTACCTTGTGGACTAACAGCTCCGTGCTACAGGCTCCTAGTCCTAGCCAGGCCCCCTCCAAGCCACCACCAGGGACAGAGGGACCAAGCACTCCACCCCTTCTGCTCCATCCTCCTCAACTGGTCCTCAGGATCCAGCTGGACTATCCCATGCTCTCTGGATCCTTGCTGTCATAGCCGCTGCCCCCAGTGCTCTCTGTGCTAACATCCTGAGGCTTGATTCCATGCCTTTGCCTATGCCCATCCCTACTCACCCATCACTAACAGCTGGGCTGCCCCCTGCTCTGGGCAGTCCACCCTGCCAGCAGCCCCAGCTGGATACTCACTGCCAAAGCTAGAGGAGATGGTGGACCGGCTGGCCTGGCTCTGCAGGGTCCCTGAGGGGCTGGGCGAAGACTCATCGTCAGAGTCACTGTCAAAGGGCACCAACTCCGGGCGGGGGTCACCCTCTGGGGGGCCTGGTGCCATCTCCAGGCCCGAGCCCGCAATGGAAATGTGCAGGCAGGGCTGGGGCCCCGGCTCAGCCAGCGTCGCCGCTTCCTCGTCTGCCGCCTCGACGTCCAGTTCCGGCCCGGTGGGCTCGGGTGCCGTCTCTGGGGGGTTCCTCAGAGACGCAGTCCGCTCCCTGCGAGACGAAGCGGTGGGGACGAGGGCCGCTAGTAGCCAGGTTCTGCCGCACTCGCCGGCACGCCCTCCAGGCCCCGCCCACATTCCCAGGACACGCCCACACCACGTCGGAGCGGCCGCAGTGTGTGTTGGGGGCGGGGACCCCGTCTCCAGGCCCCGGCCGGCCGGCGCCTCACCTGTGGCACCGGCGCTGCAGGCCTGGCACGGCCCCGATGCAGAGGATGCGGGCGGAGCAGACGGCGATGCAGGCCTCCACGTCAGGCTCGGCGCGCAGGCTCAGCAGGCACACCTGGCCCACGTAGCCGTCGCTGTTGCACACCCACACCTCGGGCGTGGGCTCTGGGCAGCTGCTCAGGGTCGGGGCTGCGCATGAGAACTGCGGAAAGCGCCAAAGGACAGGGGAAGATGAATGGAGGAACTGCTGCCAACTCCACACTGCTCTCCAGGCCCTCGTGGGTGTGTTTGGATTCTCAACACACCCTATGCATACACGTGCACACATACAGCACACGTGACACTCTTTACACATCAAATGCACACATCCCTCTGTGATATAGGCATCATATATTCATATATGTGTGTACACATATATCTACTCCAAATATGATCACACATACATGTACGTGTAACAAATGCGAAAAATGGTAACTTTTGTCCATATGTATGCAGACTTATACAAGCACATAAATGAGACACTTTCACATCAATGGTATAGTTCTGTTCACATGCACAGATACATACATGCACAAATGTACCCATATACATGGGACACACATGCACTGTCCATGTGCTTGTGCAGAGAGCTGTACAAAGACCTAGGGAGCCACTGCAATGTGCAAGACATGTACATGATGCTGTACACAGAACAAAAACACACGAACACATGCTGGCTTAGACTACATGCCCCCACCTACCCAGGTGCATACACACACCTGCATGCCGCTGCGGGTTTTCATGATGGGAATGGCCTTCAGGAACTCAGGGTCTAGACAGCTTTTGCTGGAGGCTGTAGTGGAGATGGACAGACAGACACTACTTAGCACCCACCTCACCCTGGTCCTGACCTCGCCTGTCTCCCTTCCTCTCCTGCCTCTCAGGGTCTCTCCAGGGAGAATGAGGTGGCTGTGGGTTATGTCCTACTTGTCCTTGCCCTCAATTTTCCCATCTGTACAATGAAAAAGGTAGACCCAGAGGTCTCTAAGGATTTTCTATGGACCTCAATCAACAGCTTTCCCTGATCCAGGCCTGCTCAGTGTGTGTGTGGGCGGGGGGGGGGGGCGCTGGGGGGGAGGTCCCGGCCATCCACTCCCGCGATAGGGCCCCTGCCCTAAGCTGACCTTATCCACAGAATCCCTGCCAAGGAGGACGTCCTGGGGAAGTCCTATATTTCTCTGCAGAAGTCTAAGTCCACCCTCCCACCAGCAGGGACTGGAACATAGGACATAGCAGTCTCGGGATTTCTGGCTCCTGATGTCACAGACAGCTGCAAGGTGCTGCCCACTTCCTGGAGGTTCTGGGAGGAGGGCACTGGCCCGGGCCCTGGCTTACCCAGTTTCCTCTTGGCCTCATCAAAGGCCTGCTCGAAGCCAAGGCGGGCATCAGGGTGAGGGAACTCAAAGATGAAGGAGTCGGTGCCCTCAGGCCTTGTGGTGCACAGCTCCAGCTTGGTAGGAGGGAAGGAAAGCGCATAGCACAGTGCCTGCTTCTCCGACAAGTCCCGGTGCATGGCAGCCGAGAGGTCCCGTAGTGCATCATCTAGGCTCTGCAGGGATGAGGGCCCAGGCTTCAGGGCCTCACTTCTCCCCACAGCCTGATCCTGCCCTGGGGATGGGACTGGGGGTCTGCCTTTTCCCTCAGACAGAAAATGGGACTCTGTTTCCCCCCTGAGACCACGAGGTAGCCTGGATCGCTCCCATAGACATGATGGGCCCTCTCTCCTCCCTCAGCTGCGGATGGAGCTGTGTCTCCATCCTCAGGCCTGGAACACATGACTTCCTTCAGATGGGGTGAGGCTGTATTTTCCCCCTCAGGTAACTGACAGCGATGTCCTCTCCCTCAGGCAAATGACAAGGCTGTTATTTCTCCTTCAGACTGGGTTAGGGAATCTCAGGCAGAAGGCGCAGACCTGGTGGGGGAAACCGAGGCTCTCAGAGAGCTTGCTCATCTGGCCCAGGGTGGTCAGGTCCTCGTCCAGGCGGCTGATGGCTTTCTGGATGTTCTCTCGATTGGCGGCTTGGGATGCCCCTAGTGGGGACAGAGGAAGGCCATGGGCAGATCCAGACACAGACAAGGTCAGGCTTGGACAGACACTCCTCCCCTCCCCTCCCCTCCCAACTTGCAGTTGGGTGCAGGGAACAGCCTGACTAACTGACAGCTTGTAAACCACAAGACCTCAGGTTAATATTAACCCCAAAGTTAATGGGCAGCTTGGACAGAACCTCCAGGCTCAAGAGCAGGGGACTGGGCCTGATTCACAGCCACCTGGCACAGGGTGTCGGTCCCTTGGAGAACTCCCTGGAAGAGCACAAAGAATAAACAGCAGACGGCTCTGCAGGTTATGCAGTCTCCAGCTGACACTGGAGTGTTGGGTGGTACAGCCTCCCACCGGGGAGTCAGCTGGGCAGGCAGAGCCTCCGGCAGTCAAATTTGCTGACCAGGGACTCAATTCCCCCACACAGGAGGGAGCAATGAGCTGACGACCTAGATCCTCTGGTCCTATCCCGTACCTGACCACTGCCAAGTAGCTGGCCCTACAGGCCTGGCTGGGGGCGAACGCCCTGGACCAGTGGCCCACCAATGGGCTGAGTAGACAGCAGCGGAGTGTATTAGACAAGCCAGGGCTGAGGACATCTCCTGCTCCTTCTGAGGGGAAACTGTTCCCCCAGAACCCTCCCCCACCTGGGCAGCCACGCTTTCTTCCCTATGACCCTGGCCCTCTCTGGCCACAGCTGACTGGACCAGGTGTGGACACCTAACCTAAAGGTAGTCATTTTCTCCACCGGCCTGTTCTCTGGTGAGAAGAGATGAGCTGGACCAATAATCAGCTTGTCTTCCTACATAGAGGCCCGTGTGGGGCAGGCCTGGGTTCACCTAGGGGCTGAGTGAGCCTCTCCCTCACCCCGAGGGCCACCTCAAGTGAGCTCAGGGACAGAGTCTGGGCCTGACCTGCCTGCCGGTCCAGAGGTGCCTTCACCACCATCCCAGAACCACCACCCCACTCAGGAAGGTGAACTGCGCATCCTGGAGCAGCTGGGGCTAACAGCTGAGCGAGAAAGGCCACAATGCAGAAAAGGCCATGATGGATCACAGGAGTTCGGAGGAGGCAGAGAAAGCTGACAGCAGTGAGAACCGGCCCAGAGGGGAGTGGGGGAGGAGGGGGGAGGGACAGACACACACAGCCGGAGGAGCCGTTCTTTGAAGCCACTGCCTCAGCTCCCAACAGTCTCAGCCCCAAACAAAAGGCTCATTCCAACCAGCCTTTTGACTGGACTGACTTGAGTGAGTCTGTTCCCCAGGCACAAAACTGGTGGCCCAGAACAGTGCGCCACCATCTACTATGAGGCGCCTAAGTGCGCTTGTGCACGGAATCAAGGCTACAGGTATGTCTGCGCTCCCTGCACCACCGCAGCCTAGTCCACCTGCTAGCCCATGGCAGGCCCCTGCCCAGTCAGAAGGTGGTCTGCACGGACAGGCGCTGGTCCGGCTCTGCAGGGCACAAACTGGATCCCGCACGTCAGCCCCCTTGGACAGGATGGGAAAGTGAGGCCAGAAAGCAGAAAAGCAGATAGATGGCCAGCCAACCTGACCACAGCGCAAACCCTCCAGGCAGGTTTCTCAGAGGAAGACCCCCAAAGCCCAGAAGCCCGGGCAGGCCTGAGCCAGCCCCACCTTTGATGATGTCTGCGTCTTCCAGTGGCAGCTTCCACAGCAGCTTGTACTTGCTGGCCGTGTCAATGACGCTGGCTGCCGTGTACCTGTGGGGAGCCGAGGGGGTGCTCTGGCCAGGGCTGGGGAGTGGGCCCACGGAGGGACAACCGCTCCCGCTGCCCGAGCTCCCCAACCGTATCCCGGCCACTCACAGGCTCATGGAGCTGCGCCGCAGGGAGCCTGACTTCCGCTTCAGGGTGGTGCAGATGATGAGGTCCGTGAACAGGAAGAGGGACCGGTCCTTCTTGCCACCGACTGCCTTCTGTGGGGACCGATGCAGGATTCAGGCCCAGAGGCCCACCCTCCTGCCCACCGTGCCCAAGGGGACAGCCAGGCCCAGGGAGGGGGAGGGCTCTCCTGCATGCCCAGAGGCAGAGGCAGAGTTGGGACATGACCCAGGGCTCCTGCTGGGGTGGAAGAGCAGGAGGCCGGTGGGCAGAAGCTGTGAGCAGAAGTGTGGAGAAAGCAGGGAGGTAGCGACGGGTGGGCAGATAACGGGACACTTCTTACCACTTCAATGACCATCTCCTGCCTCAGGAACCGCCGCAGAGGGGCCTGGAGCTGTGGGGCAGGAGGGACAAGGGATCTTGAAGGCTCATTATGACTCCCTCCCCTCCCCAGACCCCGGTGACCCCTTGGCCCCGCTCCACGGGCCAGGTCAGTGGAAGCAACATCTTGTCCACCCTCTTGATGCTGTGTTGTCAGGCCATGGGATACGTGGCCAGAAACAGACACGGGAGAGGACACAGATGTAGACAGAGATGGACGCGAACACAATGCAGACGCTGCTATGGACGTGGACATGGCCACAGTTCCAGGTTGGAACCAGGCATGGGTGGAGTGGGGCGGGGCGGCACTCACATCCTCCATGCCCTCGATGTGGGCCTCGATCTCCTGCAGCACACGGGCGTGACGCTCTGCCTCCTCGGCACTCCGCACGCCCTTGTTGATGCGTTCAGCCACCTGCTTGATGCTGCGCTGCGCATCCAGCAGGAGCGGGTGGTCCGGGTGGTCCTCAGGCGTGTGCTTCAGGAGGTCCTGGGGTGGGAGTGGGCACCAGACCTCTGCTTAGCTGCCCCTGTCAGGCCCTGGGGCCCCACAGTGACTGCTGGAAGAGGAGGGACTGGGGGTAGACTCCAGAGAGGACTTCCTTTCCTACCTGACCCCTGTGTCTCCACCAAGTGGGGGCCACAGAGCCCCCTGCATCCCCACATGCCTCCAGGCTTTGCCCACCTGCCCACCCAGCCCCATGCCCACCTTCACCAGAAGCTCATAGCGTGGGATCCGCTGCACGGGCTTGATCATGAGGTCGGACAGTGCCTGCTTCTCCTTGTTCTCACGCATGCTTTGCTGAAACCCAAAACAGGGTGGATGGGCACCCAAGTGAGGAATGACATGCAAAGATGGAAATGTCCTGGGACAGGTCCCCAGCAAGCCCCCCCCCCCAACTCAGCCCGAGGGCAGACGATGGTCTACAGGGTAGGGCTCCCGGGGCCCCCAAAGCTGGCCCACAGAGGGTGGCCTCCATCCCCCTGCCCGGCCCCAGTACCTCCAGGAACTTGAGAAAGGCAGGCCTCGCCTCCTTAGCCACACGCACGGCGTCCTTTGCATTGAGAAAGTTATCGACATAGGCAGAGTAGATGTTGACCAGGACGTCCTTGGAGAACTGTGGGTGAAGAGGCAGGTTGGGGACCCTCAAGGTGTCCCCTACCCCACCTCACCCTGTCCTGGTTTCCACTGATTCGCGAGCCAACATCTTTTCTCTCCATCTGGAAATGATATGGTCTCTAAGGGATTGGGCATGTGCTCCTGTGTCATGTGTACATGTCATATGTGTGCCTGTGTGATTAAGCGTGTGCACGCACACACGTTTCTTATCTGTGTGTGTTCGTATGCACATGTACATATGTGTGCCTGGATATGTTCTGTGAGCACAGACCAGGTTCTCTCTCTTCAGGCTGGGCTTTGCCATCCTCTGGTCTCCAACCCCACCAAGTCCAGCCAGCCAGGTCTCCCTCCTCTGAGTGACACAGGCTCTTTCCCGCTGCGTGGCTTTTGCTCATGTAATTCCCTCCACCAGGAAGGTCCTTGCTCGCATCCAAATCTCACCCACCCTAAGGCTGAGCTCCAGTTCTGCCGCCTCCAGGAAGTACTCCCTGCCCTGACAAGGGCTCTGCCTGGAACTATACCTGGCCTCCGGCCTCCCTGATCCCCCAAGACAAGTCTTCCCTCTCCAAGGAGACAGGTGCTCCCATCCCTCCTAGTAAAGCCCTGCTCAGGGCTGGCACACACTGCCTGGTGGCTAATACCTGCTGGCTGGCTGATGGCTGGGCTAAATGTGGATATTCTCGGTCAGAAGCCCTGGCTGCAAGTTCTGACACCCCAGTTCCTGTCTCAGCTGCACCATGGATGGACCAGGTGACCTGTGGTGCTGTTTCTGGCCCCCTCTGGGCCTCCAAATCCATGGTTCTAGGTTATAGAGGCCACTTGTTCCCCTACCCCAGATGTGCTGCAGAGCAGAGGCTGAAGCAGCTCAGGGAGGAAGACAGCCCCTCAAACCACCCCGCCCCCGATCCTGGGACAGGGCACCCTATGCTGAGCCCTCCGTCAGCATAGACTTCCACTGCTGTCCTTGGTCAGCATCAAGGTCCAGGCAGGGGGATGAACCCAGTGACAGTGAGGGTTGTGATGGGCTGGAGATGTCAGCACTCAAGCTGGGGTCCCACCACCACCGGGCCAAGGTTCTCGTCACATCGATTTGCAGGTCAGCAGGGACCTTCTTAGGCCCAAGGTCCACCCCACAACATCACAAACACATGCAAACACACCCACATCACATAAAAATAGATAAGGTGTTTTTTTGCTAGTAGAATGTTTTGGAAGGAGTTTTACAATTTTACTTTTGAATTATTTGGCTCTGAGTAAACATTCAGTTTGTGCTTCGCTAGGATTTCTCATCCATCATCATACTTTTTTGGGAATTCTGGCAAAATAACAAAATGTAACTGAAGTTTTTTCAAATGGAATTAAATTCATGTAAATGAATACTAAATTTAACAATTAAAGAAAATGGCTTGTTATGTTTGACAAACATTTAGTTGAATGTTCATTAGTTTTGCTTTTGCAGTCCTTTTTGAACTCTGAAGCCAACACCTTTCCTAAGGTCCCAATCACTACTGCAGGATCTTGAAAAACTCACAGGCAGAAGGAAGTCCTGTCCGTGGTGAAAGGGCGGATGGGGTAGGGTAGAGTGTGGGCGCTGGAACCAGGTTTCTTGAGGGTGAATCCTCCACCACTTACTAACTGACTTTGATCAGGTTACTTTTTCTCTCTCTACATGGCAGAGTCATAAACTTTATTTTTAGTTTGTTTGTCTTTTGTGGGTTTTCTTTGGCCATGCCCCGCAGAGCTCGCAGGATCTTACTTCCCCGACTAGGGATCAAACCTGGGCCCTAGGCAGTGAAAGTGCAGAGTCCTAACCACTGGACTGCCAGGGAATTCCCAGAGTCATCAACTTTAAACTTGGGAATAATCATACCTTTCTCCTTAGTGCTGTTGACATGTACAATGTATTTAGAATGCCTAGCACATAATAAGTGCCAAATAGCCATTATTATTAAAATGCCTGATAGAGAAAAGAGCTAGAAGACTAGGCCAGTGTCAACATCAAGCCCGAGTCCAGGGTCAGGATCAGGGCAACTGTTTACATTCAGGTTAAGGTAGGTCAGGAAGAGCATCCATTTGAGGTCTGGGTCACGGTCAGTGGCAGCTCAGGGTCAGGAGTAGGGTCAGGTCAGTGCCGGCAACTGGGATTGGGTCCAAGGTCAGGGTCAGTGTCTGGTTGGGGGTGGGATCCATGCCAGAGTCCAGCCAAGCTCTAGGGCTGGGCAGTGTCCAGGTTCAGGTCAATCCAGGATCTGGGGTCACTACCAGTGTCTGGTCAAGTTCTGGGGTTGGATCAGGGATCAGAGTCAGTCTCCAGGAGGGGTGGAGGGGTCCATGGCAGCACCCAGCCCCTCCTAGGAGAGGCCAGAGCTTGTGGGGGCTATAGCAGTAGACAGCAGGGCCACTCACCGACTGGACAAGGAGGTCTCCCACCTTCTGCTGGGCATGCCAGGTCTGCACGCAGTGCCGCACTTGCTCCAGGAACTGTTCATGGTGCGCCAGGAGCTCCGGGATCTGGTCAAAAATCTCATCCACCAGCGACGGGTCACATAGCAAGGAGTTCTCTGGCTGCTTCAGTGGCTGCATATAGCCCTGGGGGACCCACAGGGTCAGTACAGGTTCCCTCAGAGAGATGGCACCCCAACCCACCAGCATAGGCACACACAAAATCAACTGGGCCTGCAGCTCACTGGCCCTGCCTCCCGGATCTCCCTCATTAGACTCGGAGCTCTGGGAGGGAAATGGGAAGATCTATTCCTATGCCCCTCACTCTGCCGCCTAGGGCCTGGCACAGGATGGGGGTGAGGGGTCTTGGGAAAGATCCATTGGATGCATGAGCTTGGAGTGAGGAAAGCATGAAGACTGGGCTCCTGGGAGACCCCACACATATAATTCGGCAATTATTTTTCTGAGCACTTACTATGTGCCAGGCACTGTTCTAAGAACTGGGAGACAGCAGTGAACAAGAAAGATCAAAATCCCTGCCCTGATAGAGCATACAATCTAGTCAGATTAAACACACGAATAAAATAAATAAATAAAACCACATTTCATCAAATTTAAGATGTATCATTAATCTTTTTTTTGAAAAACAATTTTATTGAACTATAATTCACATTCCACACAAGTCACTCTTTTAGAATATACAATGCAATGGTTTTTAGTATGTTCGCAGTTATGCAACTATCACCACAATCAATTTTAGAACATTTTCATTATCTTCCCAAAAGAAATCCCATCCCCATTAACAGTCACTCACTCCCCACTCCCTACAACCCTTCCAGCCCTTGGCAACCACTAATCTACTTTCTCTATGGATTTGCCTTTTCTGGGTGGTTCATATAAATGAAATCAGACAATACATGGTCCTATGTAACTGACTTTTTTTTAAATTAAATTTTTTTATACAGCAGATTCTTATTAGTTATCCATTTTAGAGGCATCATTAATCTTATTTATCTCAGAAAAATTTGCCAATTAAGTTATTATAGGCCATCAATTATAGAATGAACCTGAATTTCAGAGATGGTATAATGTGAAGAATGTGTCTTAGAATTGACTACACGTGGAAGTTCTGTGGTAAATTAAAAGGTGTTAATTGCTGTGGGGAAAATAAAGCGGGGGGGTGTATGGGGGGGCATATGGAAAGTTACTGAAGGCTTAGTTGACACTATCTGAACACTGTTTTCACAGTCTTCAGATCTTCTGGTCAATCAGTGACTAAAACTCCCATTTTTCACCTCAAATCTGCATTCAGTGGCGTTTCCTGAGCATGAATAGCCCTGCTCAGTGGCTGCTGTCTCATTTAGATGTCGCCCTCTACTGGCCTAAACTGTAACTACAAGCCAAAGAAACAAGGCGGTTTGAAAAAGTATACGGAATGCTGCAAAAAAATTTATATCAAACATTTAAAAAACCTAGCTTCTTGTAAAACAAGCTTGAGAAAGTAAAGCTCAACAGTATCCTCTCGCCTGATTTGGGATTCTGAAAAGGTTGGTGAGGAGACAGGCGGCCTCCCTCTCACAGCTCCTAGGCTAGTCTGAACCAGGACCGGATCTGTGCCAAGGTCTGTTGCCCAAGCAGCAGGAGCTAAACCGCTCACTTCCAGGTCCCAGCGCCTCACATAGAAGCCTGCACACAGTGGCAGGAAAGAATAAACAGTGACTGGGAACCCGATGCAGAACCTGCTAGGAGCCAGCACCTGCATTTCACTCACCACATACTCGTTGAGCAACTACTGTGTGTCCAGCCTTCTAAGCGCAGGCTGCATCTGTGGGCAAACAAAAGTCCCTGTGCTTGTGCAGTTGACAATTTAGTGGAAGGAGGTGGAAAATAAGCACCATAAATAACAAAATTATCACACAGTATATCAGAAGGTAGTAAGTGCAGTGGGAAATAAGACAGAGGGTTGGTCAGGGAAAAGGGGTTGTTAGCTAGGAAGTGTGAGTTGAAGAAAGACTCCAAGGTTGAGGGTGACACTGAGGAATGGGTGCAGCCTTGGGACCTGGGTTCAAATCCCACCTCTTTCTGGCTGTTAACCTTGGCATTTAACTTCTTTCTTCATTTTAAACTCCTGGTCTGCAGGAACAATACCAATCAATTTGGGTGGCAGTGGTCACTACGAAGGGAACACCGGGGCTGTAGAGTCCAATCTCAGTTTGAATATCACCTATGCTTAGGGAGCACCGTGGAGTGAGACTGACAGGGATTCAACCCAGGCTATGGCACGTCCTAGCTCTGTGAACCTGAGCAAGTTGCCTTACTTCTCTGTGCTTAGTTTTATCATCTGTAAAATGGGGGTTTATAGTGAGGTTTATATGAATTAACTTATGTAACACACACATATTAAGCACTCAATAAATGTCAGCTCTTAGTACTACTTGCTACGGTCTGAATGTGTCCCCCCAAAATTCGTATGTTGAAACCTAATCCCTGATGCGGTGGTTATTTGGAGGTGGGGCCTTTGGGAGGTAAGAAGGTCATGACGGTCAAGCTCTTGTGAATGGGATTCGCGCCCTTTAAAAGAGGCTCCAGAGAGCTCCCTCAGCCCTTTCACCACGGAAGAAGACACAGTGAAAAGAGCCGTCCATAGACCAGGAAGCTAGTCCTCACCAGCAATGAATCTGCCAGCACTTTGACCTTGGACTTCCCAGCCTCCGAAACTATGAGAAATAAATTTCAATTTGTTTAAGCCACCCAGTCTAGGGAATTTTTATTACAGCAGCCCAAAGAGACTTAACAGTCTGTTACCACTTAATAGATGGATGACCCTGGGCAGGTTTCTTAACCTCTTTGAGCCTTCATTTCCTCAGATGAAGCAGAGCATTATAATATCTGCCTCACAAGGTTAATACAAGGATTAAAGGTGATGTTACATACACACACTCACACACACATGCATGTATGCAGGCAGAATTGCCAGGCAGTATGCTAAGTTATTCACGCATCTCATAATCTGCACCTGAGACATGTACTATTATTATTCCCACTCAACAGACAAGGAAACAGAGGCAAGAGACTGGATATGTAACTTGTTCCACGTCACATGGCTGGTCAAGAGGTAGTGCCAAGTTTGAACACCGGAGGCCTGGCTCCAGAGCTGTGCTCCGCACCCCTGGGCTGGACCTCAGTCCCTCCAACACACCAGGGCTGCCTCGAGTGACAGCTGGCTTCAGCTGACACTGTCTTGGCTCACCCCCACCCTTCCCCACCCAGCTCTCAGTCTGGTGTCCTCAGCACCATCCTCCCTTAGCTCTTCCACCCGCAGGCCCTGCAAGCCTCCACGTGTGCAGCCCTGCAGCCTGGAGACTCGGAGGCAGAGAGGCACGCCCAGCCCCATCACCTTTTAATCTTCGCGCTGAGAGAAGGGGAAGATTAGTTACATCTTGCAGACAAAACCACGGAGGCTCAGAGGGGTGAGGTGATCAGGCTAGCATCACCCAGAAGGGAGGCAAGTGACTCAATCCCTGGACTGTCTGACTCCCATGCCTTTGACTCCCACCTAGGGGACGACAAAGGACCCCTCAGACCCCTGCATGTCTACTCCTGCCTGGCAGGCAGGGGCACCTCTTAAAGATGGAATTCCAGTTATGGCCCTCCTGTGACTTCCTTGTACTCACAGTAAAGGCCAGCTCCTTGCCCAGCAGCCACACTGGCCACCTCCCCATCCCTAGCTACTCTAGGTTTCCTCTGGCCTCCCAGCCATTGTTCCCGCGGTGCTCTCCGCCTGGAACAACTCCCTCCGGGCTCCCCCTTTACTTAACTCCTACCCACCCTTCAGGTCTCAGCTAAACACCCAACACTCTGGCCCCCGACCCCAGGGCAGACCCCCAGTCTGTGTTCTCACCTCTCTATGCGTTTAAAAAATATATACGCATAAAAGCAATGTATTTTTGTGGTAAAATATACATAGCATAAAATTTGCCATTTTAAACATTTTTAAGTGAACAGTTCAGTATGCCCACATTAAAGTACATTCATGTCGGGATTTCCCTGGTGGCACATTGGTTAAGAATCCGCCTGCCAATGCAGGGGACACGGGTTTGAGCCCTGGCCCAGGAAGATCCCACATGCCACAGAGCAACTAAGCCCATGTGCCACAACTACTGAGCCTGCGTGCCACAACTACTGAACCCCTTGGGCCTAGAGCCCATGCTCCGCAACAAGAGAAGCCACCACAATGAGAAGCCCGCGCACCGCAACGAAGAGTAGCCCCCGCTCGCCGCAACTAGAGAAAGCCCACACAGCAACAAAGACCCAACACAGGAAAGAGAGAGAGAGAGAAAAAAAGAAGGAAGGAAAGAAAGGAAAGAAAGAAAATTCATGTTATGGAACCATCACCACCATTCATCTCCAGAACTTTTTTTCATCTTCCCCAACTGAAACTCTGTACCCATTAAACACCAACTCCCCATTTTCCCTTCCCCCCGCCACTGGCAACCCCATTCTACTTTCTGTCTTTATGAATTTGGCCATTCTAGGTACCCCATATAAGTGGAATCATTCAGTATTTGTCCTTTTGTGACTGGCTTAGTTCACTTAGCATAATGTCAAAGAACTTGTTGTAGCATGTGTCAGAATTTCCTTCCTTTTTAAGGTTGAAAGATACACTAAGTATACTCTCCGTGCACTTTTGCATCACCATTTGTCCTCATGCATGGTCTGCCTGGTTACTGTCAGTCTCTGCCACAGACTGTGAGCTCCAGGAGACAGGACCTTACCCCTCACGCTCACTGCTGAACCCCCCAGAGAACGCTGCCTGCTACGCAGAAGGCGCTCGTTGCGGATTTGTGCAGTGAATGAATGAACACTCTGAATGTTTCCAGGGCTCTCCCTTCCACCCTTTGCTCTTGCTCTGCCCAGGCGGCTTGAACAAACCTGTCCTCAACTGTGACTGCCAGGCCCCACTTCAGCACAGACCCACGCTTTCTATCCTGGGCCCCAGACCCACAAGTGCATCCCAGATCCTGGGCTTTCCCAGACCCACGCATCTGAACCTGAACTCACCCTCTTGCCCCACACGTTCTAGGTAGTGCTCCTCTAGTGCCTTCATCACCCAGGCCAGAGCCCAGGCATCACCCCGGGCTTCCCCACCTTGCCCCGCACAGCCAACCAGTTACCATGCCTGGCCCGCCCAGTCCACTTCCTAAATGTCTGTCCCCAACTCTCCCTCCCTGCAGCCTCTGGCCTGGTCGTGGCTTCTCCTCCCTTGCCTGACCTCAGTGGCCTCGGCCTCCTCTTCTGCTACCCCCCTTCCCAGCAGTCAGACAGATTTTGTAAAGCATGAGGGAGGCTACACATCACCCCTGCTCAAAGCCTCTCGGTAGTCTCCAGGGCGCTTGGTAGAGTCCAAACCCTCCTCCTGGGATCGAGGGCCCCCACCACGTGAGCTCTGCTGGCTCCCTCAGTGTCACCACAGGACTGACCCTTTGTGCTCTGTGCCGGCCACATGGACCCCTGAAAGTGCCAGGCCTCTCCTTACTCGACTTTGCACATGCTGTTCCTGCTGTTGAGAGGCAGGGTAGGAGGAAGCCCGCACCTCCTCCAGGGAAAATTCCCTGAGCCCACACCTCCCTGGCGCCCCCTGATGCCTTGAGAGCCCATATACTCAACCGTGTCCCAGCAGGACTGCCAGCTCCTGTGGCAGAGGCTTATCTCTTATTCATCCCTGTTTCCTGCACCTGGAACAGGGCCTGGCACAAAGCAGGTGCTAACATTTAATTCCATTCAACCAATATTCTTCCAGTCAATGAATAAAGTGAAGGCGGGGGGTGGGGAACCAGAGGGGATTCACAGATCCAAGCTCAGACCCAGGGCTGCCAAGGTGGGTGGAAGGACGGTAGGAGGAGGGAGCATCTGCCCTGGGGTGCCCCGGTCACACCAGCATTAAGGCCCCTCCCGCATTCTCTCCTGCCTTGGAGGGGGCTTCCTCCCATGGAGGAATGGGATGCCCCAGGGTCATTCCTCTCTAACTTCAGTCCCCTGTCCACAAAATGGGTTTGTTCCCACATGTCTGACAGCCACCTAGACTCAGAATGGTTGCTCTCAGGGACCCAGGCCAGGGCAGCCTCAAGCCTCACCTGCATCAGGGTGCGCAGTGACTCCACATACGACTGCTCTGTGTCCAGCAGGGTCATGGTCACATGCTTCCGCATGTCCTGGGGGGACAGAAGGCAGAGGATGAGCAGTGCCTTGTTCCTCTCACGCCCCCCACCTTCAGTCACACGGGCCCAGAGAGCCCATCCATGCCCTCTCCCCGGTCTTCAAGGCCTGTCCTCCCCGCAAAGCACCCTGGACCCCGACTCTGCAGGTCTGTGCTCATGTGCTCCCCCTGCAGGCAGTGCCTCCTCCTGCAACTCAAATGCCTGCCTCCCCGGACTGTGCCCCTCAACCCTTGCCCCTCTGCTCCCATCCCCACGGCTACTGGCCGATCTGGAGATCTCCTGTTTACTTCTTGGCTCCCCTGTTGGGCTCCTGAAAAGAACTAAAAAAAAACCCAATAACTTCTCACATCTGTGAAAGTCAATGCCTCCAGGCCACCCCCCAGTCCAGCTGCCAACTCTGAAAACCCCACCTTCAGGCTCAGCACTGTGGGGTCAGTCCCTACCTTGGGCTTCACACCATTCCAGAAAGTCAAAAATGTCACCTCCTGCTACATATGAAGAAAAGGTGGCCCAGAGAGGTAAAGTCAGTGCTGAATGTCACGCAGCAAGGTGGGGGCAGGGCTCAGCCTCTCTCAGACAAGCCTGGATCCCAGTTCACTCAGTAAAAGAGGCTAACTGAGCCTTACTCCACACCAGGCACTATTCTAAGCATTGTGCATTATTTTACCCTTTTGACCACTCTGTGAGGTATATGTGATTATTCTTCCCATTTTAAGGATGAGGAAAATGAGATCCAGGCATCAACACCTCCATCCTGAGGCTCTGATGATCTGCCTTATGGAGTCCCTAAGGGGTCACCCAGACTCTGCACCCACACACCCAGGGACAAGGTGCATATCCCTGACAGGGCAGCCCATATCCTGGGGGAAGGTTTTGCTGGAAGTCAGTCTAAGGATGCCCTCTCTGTGTTCCACCCCCTGGGACTCAGCTTACCTACTGCCCCCTGCCACCAGTTACTATGCCTCTGGCCCGCTCCTCCTCCAGGAAGCCTTCCCAGGTGGCGCACCTCCAACAGATGCCCTTCCCAGGAAAGGACTCCACTCTAGGTCTCCTCCAAGCCCCAGGAGCTGGTTCCTGAGCAAGGTCCC